>NC_079367.1:12169123-12469123 GCF_021018895.1 Seriola aureovittata | reverse complement strand
CACGGCCCTGTTCTGTCTGCGATAATCACACGCACTTACCTGTTAACAATGGGCAAAGTTTAAAAAAAAAAAAAAAAAAGCGTGATCACAAGGATTTTGTTTGCTTACAAATAATAAACGTTTAGTAAAATACCCGATAAAGCCAACTTGGCTGCGCTAATGAAAGACGCTCCATGAAATAGACGAAGCCCGAGTCCTGGCCTCGCGGTTAGCGGCTAATTTAGCTCCAATGCTATTTGACCTACTTTTCATTATTCATACAAAAGATTTACAATGAGAAGACATGCTGACTTACCGGTGGCCATTCTGTGCCGTTATATGGAAACAATATATATATATATATATAGTTTAAAAGTAATAGATGAATCCCGTTAGTTCTGAATAGCTGATAAAAACCCTGGCCGACATGTACGCAGCGGAGAACAGAGCTGAAGTCACTGCGGTACTTCCCTTATGCAACTTCTTCCTCTGCCTGTTTCAACACGCTGCGCTCATGCAAGGCTAACTTAAACTACCGCCACCTACTGTTTCACTGTGTTTATGGCGGAAGGTTGTTCGACATTAGAAACATATTTCATACTAGTTTTATTCACTGAACTTATTCAACAAATAAGATTTTTTTCCCTACCAATGCCAAATATTCTCTAGATTCATGTGAGAACAGTTTAGTTTTTAATTATGAGAACTGAAGCTTGTTTGTGTGTTTCCATGGGTAAAAAAAATACACAATTCATTGGAAAAAGTTTATTAAAAAATATATACAGTGTGTTATTAATCACAAGCAGCACAATCATTTGTCATCAGCTCGGTAGAAAACAAATGACCTTTTAGGCAAATTAAAATCATGATTAACTGAACTAACATCAAACTGAACTCCAACATCAATTCTCCACCTAATTATTTTAGTTTCATCTTTTGTTCATTTCATTGCAAATTGTAGATTCTGTGTGTTAATTACTCATGAAGATCTAATCATGATATCAGTAAAAAGAAAAAAAAAAAATCTCATTGTGTCAATGAACATGTCATTCAGTACAACAGTGTGGCTCACTGATATGTTTTAACAGTTTGTGGACAACAATGGAGCTCTATGGCACAGTTGAGTCAGATATATCAGGCTTTGATACAGACATAGCACTCGTTGGTAGGAACCATGATGACAAGAAAAATATAGACAATCACCATACTTGTATAATATAATATTTTAGCACTGACATGATGATGTTCCAGTGTTCTCTCTGATGTCATAGAAGAGTGATCTAGAACCACAGACACAGACATTCAGTTCCATAGCAGAACTTCAGCAGAAGTAAATCATTGGTGATTTCAAACACTCGTCCCAGTGAGTTTTTGTAAGACATTTTTAGAGAGCGATTCTAAGAGATCAAGAATGGAGAAACTGAGAGCACAGCACCTGTACAAAGACCTTTGTAGCATCTGTCAGGAGGAGATCAAGAAACTCTCTGTAGAGATGGAGGCTCTTCAGCTGAAGAACCATTAGATGAAACTGCACTAGAAAGCTCAAATTGCAGCTGAGAGTAAGCAAAAGGAGGTCATGAGCATGAAATTGGAAGAGCTTCAGAGAACTGAAGCCATGACCCTGAAGAAGAGAGCAGAGAAGGGGGCCTGCTCTCCAGCCGTGGAGGAACTTCTTCAACAACTTGAAGGAGCAAAAAGGCAGCATTCAGCTGAAAAACTGATGCTTACCGCTGAGCTCATCGCAGCCAACCAGCAGCTGGAGAGAGAAAAGCACTCGAGGATGCAGGTAGAGGCAGACAAACTGGAGGCTGTGGAGATCGCAGACATTCTCTTAAAAACAATTGAAGACATGCAGAGGGCCTCTGAGGAGTGTTCAGCTGAGCTCAAATCAGAGAAAAGCAAACAAGATCAACTTCATCTTGAAATCCAGAAGCTCCAGAAAGAAAAAGACCTGAGGATCCAGGCAGAGGTTGAAACCCAGTTCATGCACATGAAGTTGGAGGAGCTTAATGAGCTTCAGAGAACTGAAGCCATGACCCTGGAAAAGAGAGCAAAGAAGGGGGCCTGCTCTCCAACAGTGGAGGAACTTCTTCAACAACATGAAGAAGGAAAAGGGCAGAATTCAGATGAAAAGCGGATGCTCACTCCAGCCAAACAGCAGCTGAAGAATCTCAACCAGCAGCTGGAGAGAGAAAAGCACTTGAGGATGCAGGTAGAGGCAGACAAACTGGAGGCTGTGGAGATTGCAGACATTCTCTTCAAAACAATTGAAGACATGCAGAGGGCCTCTGAGGAGTGTTCAGCTGAACTCAAATCGGAGAAAAGCAAACAGGATCAACTTCATGTTCAAATCCTGCAGCTGCAGCAAACGTTCCAGCAAGAAAGAGACCTGACGATTCAGGCGGAGGCTGAAACTCTTATAGACTTCAGAAACATGGAAGTCTTCTATAGAGACTTCAACCGCCAGCTCCAGACAGAGAGAAAACTGAGGGCGGAGGTAGAGAGGAGCAGACTGGAGGCCGTTAAAATCAGCGAGGGTCTTTTCCAAACATTGGAGGAAGTCCGAATGGTCACAGAGAGGCTGTCTGCTGAAAGCCAGATGCTCGCTGACAAGCTGAAACAGGAGGGGAAGAAGCAGGAAGCACAAGTTCAAGACACCAAGGAGCTCACTCAGATGCTCAAAAGAGAAATGGCTCTGAGGAACCAATCAGAGAACTACGAACTGGAGACTTTTAAAGTTGTGGAGGCTCTCCAAAAGAAAATTAAACAACTAAGAAAGATGCACGCTGCCAAGACTTCTTGCTGGAACAGAAGAAGAGCTGCTCACTGAGAACCATCAGCCCTCTCTGTTTTAACTGTAACTTTATGTGGAAAATGCTTTTTAACATTTGTCAGTTTTACTTGTGTCAGGACTACTGATGCCAGTTAGCTATTGAGCTAACACCGGCACATTTATACTGATCTTGTGTTGATTTATCTGCACTCTCTCATATAAATAAACAAATAATCAATGAACGCACAGCTCAGCCTGCAGACTTTATTTATCCTGTGGGGAAATTAACAAACTACCCAGCAGTACACAACGTAATTAAAGTTAGCTCCACCTGCAACATAAAACAGCTGCAACATAAAAGTGATGAACACATTTATGCATCAATAATTATGATTCAGTCATATAATATACATTAATTTGAAACAGGCCATAATGAGTACATTTTTGTTACTTTAAGCATATTTTGATGCTAATTGGACTTTTGCGATAGGTACATTAGCTTTGTGGAAAGCTAAAGCAGTCGAGAGCTTAAATGTTAATTATATTGAAACTGGAACAAAGTAAATATACTTCGTGTGTGAAAAGGTAATCCAGCATGGAAACAGCAGACAGAATCACTGAACGTAAAAAATGAATGGATAGAGCAGAAAAATGCCCCAAGATGAGGTAAAAGCGCAGGAGCTGCCATAAAGGAGTAGTTTCTTTTTCAGGAAACAAAACACTGCAATCATGTAATGGTAAAAAGATTGCAGTGCTATCTTCACAAATCCGTGAAACTGTCAGATTTGCTTGTGCTGTTTTGTTCAGGTATGTTACATAGACAGCTGCTGGTGAGGTTACTGTAAGTCACGCAATAGGAGAAGCTACTGATTCAATTAAAACATGAACACAGCGCAGCCGAGAGTGATTTTAAAATCTCATCGTCACTTCCTCATGAATATTGAGTGACGGAGCTGAAACCTCATATCTGGTGACAGATGACAAACAGATGGTTGAGATAATCTGCTAGAGTTAATAGATTGTAGACCGATGGTCTCAAACACTCAGAACTATTATTTATAATACTCTTACATCTGGATCTAGGTTTCACTAGTTTTAGTTTGTACAATGTAGATCATTTTTTGTGTAAGTGTGCAAGCTGCTGAACACACACTTCTTCCACTGTTTTAACATGTTGTATTGATACACTCGACTAGGCCACTGTATGTAAGTAAATCCCAAAGTTTAACCTCATGTAATGACAAAAAAAAAAAAAAAAAAAAGACATCCACCTGGCAAATTATTCCAATTTTATTCATTAAAAAAATGCATGCCTTAATGCATTCAAACACATCATAAAGTGGAATGACAAAAAGTGACAGCGCTGGGTAAAGTGTCTCACATGAATTGGACTTTCTATCAAAATTTTAGTAAGGAAGAAAAAAGAAACTATTAAAAAGATGAAGGTTTTAATGCTAACTTAATATATAAGGCAGTATTAAAAAGGCACAAGCTGCACTTTAACTGGTTGGCTGACCTCCACATGTTCACATGAAAGTACTGTGATAAACGCTGATTGACAGATGCTTCGAGACACACAAAATGTTTTGATATGTCCAGTTATCTTCTCCAACTAGTGATGCATATGTAATTGGTCAAAAATAAAGAATACAGAAAAAAAAAACAGAGGTGGTTATCAAGACAAAACCAATTCATAACCCTCTGCTGTCAGATGCATATAAAATAAACTACTGCCACTTAGGAGGCAAGATCTGGTTTCAAGTCTAACATTTTACAAATATCACAGGGTACCTATGAATTCATTTTCCTCATGTTTACAGGCAGGTTTGTTTGGGAAACTAAATGCAAATAATCTCATGTTTTTTCTATTAATGATTTTTCCCTTTGCACAACTCTTCATGCCTTTCAAAAGGTTACCCTCACTGATTACAATGAACAACAACTTATGCATAAAAGGAAAATCCCTTGTCAAAATACAAAGGTAAACATAATTGTACCTATGACGCCAGTTTGTTACACCAAACATTTTCCTCACAGAATTTTAACAAAGTTTTTAAAACATTTAAAGTATTTCAAGTACTTATAAAAGTACTATGAGATCAGCTCTGGGCGAAACTAAAGCTTCCGAGTGTTCACACTGCAACAGGAACACACAACGCTCATTATGTTCACTTAGACATACAGTATGATGGGATATTATCTGCTGTAGTACTGCAATGTTTATCAGTTGGATGAAAGTTACAAATACCTCATGATGGCAAACAGAATGAGCTTTCTAAATTTTCAATGTGAATCGGTATGTTCACAGTGGAATTATATTATGTACATCCAGAGCTTGGGATTGGGGCATCCCTGTCCCACTAAACAGATGGATTTTCTACTGAGAGTCATCATCAATTTAAAAAGATGCACAGCTAAACTGAGTGACTCATTAGTATAAAAAAAAGTGTGTCTAATCAAAATTAAATCTGAAAATAAGATGAGTATTTTCTGCATTTGCATCTTATCATTCTTATTTTACTCATGTCTGCGAGTTCCTACATCCAATCTGAATGGCCATAGTTGCAGTCGTACACCCAATTACACTAATTCACTCATTCATATATCCCTTAACCGTCTCTGGAAACCAAGTAAGTGTTGTTTGGTCTGAGACCATGGCTCAAGTGAGGACTCCAGCAGACACAGGCTGGTGGTCCAGGTATAAAATGTAGTATACATAAATAGGAAAAAAAGACTGAAATTGCTGAATGGGTTTATTACAACCTTCTGAGGTAGGGGTTGCCTCATGATCTGCTACTTGTAGCTCTCATTAACCAGGGTGAGTATGAACAAGTGTTTTTTTTGTTTGTTTGTTTGTGTTTTTTTACAATCAGTTCAGATAAAACAAGATGTCCAATAAAAATAGAAATTTTAAAACCACCACTTGAGTAGTGAGAATCAGACTCTGTTTGAGGCTCTTTAACTCCAGACATCTTGTGAGTAGCGTCCCTTGGTCATCAGTTTCTTGATGTAATCTGTGGCCTGGGTGCGCACCATGCCTCCCATTTCTTCTGCGATTTCATGGAAGGTCGTCTGCACATCCTTAGCCATGTTTCTTGCATCCCTAAACCGGCAAAGAGATCAGTTTAGATGTCTGGTTCTAATAGTTATAGTGTTTTTTTTTTTTTTTTTTTTTTTTTTAAATCATCTATGTTTCTGGATATTTCAATTTAATCAAATAAACTGATATCGGTTGGCAATAATATTCAGATCAAGTCATGGTGTAAAGTAATGGAAGTGTTTGAAACACTTCTCATTACCCCACTAGGAGGTGCAAACACACCAAAGACACTTTGCTTTTCCAAAGAAATACTCATCCTAATGTTTTCTTCTTTTTTTTTTTTTTGTCCAGGTTGATTCTTTTAAATAACATAAAAATGCAAAATTATTTCAGTTAGAGGCACAAAGTATCAGCACCTTCAACTAAGGAGTATTCAGTGCATATCAGTTCAGTTCACAAAATCAATACACAAATGTGACAATTAACTGTGAATTTACTGAAAATCATATTTTTTGTCAGTCAAATTTCCTTATTACCCGCAGATGTAGATATGAGCGTTTTCTGTGTGAATCAGCTTCCAGAGGTCCTCCTTATTATTCTTCAGGAGATGCTGCACGTACACCTTTATTGTGGAGAATGAATGAAAGGAGCAAATGTTGTTGTAGTTGCAGTGTATGCACTGTAGGCTATAGGCAACACATGGTGAACAGACAGACAGACAGACAGACAGACAGACAGACACTACTTGGCTGAAATAAGCGTTAAATTTTATATAACTTGAGATAAACACTTAGCATGTATGATTCCAGCTATTGTAAGGTGCTTCAGTAAACTATAATCACAGCTAGCCAGTAGTTTCCAGCTTCAACTCTAAGGGACACTAACACCAGTGACGCAGACAGTCGTACCTTCTGCTCCTGGTCTCTGGAGAAGGCAACATTAAGCTGTGTTAGGACTCCATTCTTCTCTGCTTCCTCCAGCTCCTCCTGGTAGAGATAATCCTCATTCTTATGCCTGCAGCCAAAGTACATCACCGTCTCTCCAACCTCCTTTCCTGTAAAAGGAAACAAAACAAAACATTGTCAAAATTGTCACACCCAACCTTCATCGTGTTTTATACTTTTTACTTTGTAAGCATACCATATCACACGGTTTCTACTTAAAACAGCTGTAAAAAATTGCATATGTGCAATTTATCTGAATAGGTCAACATGAATAATAAGCTGGTCAAACATGTCTTTTTAAACAGGTGTTTCCACTATTGGAAAATTTGTTTAATTGTATCCATCAACCCTTATTTGTATCTGTACCACTTAATGCTTTGGATATATATTTTTTGTTAGCAGCTGAGCAGTTGGAGGTCTACCACGTCATTTTTCTTTCTTTAATGAGACATAAGGTTATGAAAGGTCAGACAAACAACAGCACACACAGGCACACACACCATGGCACACAGCGTCTGTTAATACCTTGCTCTTTTAGCCAGCCCCTCTCCTGGATGAAGCCCATGAAGGGAGCGATTCCTGTCCCAGGGCCGATCATGATCACTGGGTTGGTGGCTTTGAAGGGCAGGCGGAACTGAGATTTGCGGATGTACATGGGAACAGTGGACTTGTGGCCATTGTCAGAGATCAGTTTGTTTTTCAGCCAGTTGGTGGCAACTCCTTTGTTCATGCGGCCAGTCTTGGTCTTGTACTCCACGACTACGGCACAGATGTGGATACTGTTGGGGTGAACCTACATAACAGAGGAGAGTTATTAACAGTTTACTCCTGTAATCCAGGAAACATTATTGCCAATATCAATTAAAAACACCAACAATAAAAAAACGTCTTTGGAGTAAATTAAAACGATATGACTTGAATTTCTTTTCCCTGTGATTTAAATAGAGAATTACTTTAGAGGAGGAGGCAATGGAATAATAGCGAGCCTGGAGCCGAGGCATCAGCTCACACAGATGGTCAATGGGAGGCCTCAAAGTAGGCATATCCTCCAGGATGGCGAGGATGTTTCTACTGGCATCCAACACCCAGCTCTGATAGAGAGCCTGTAGATAGGCAGCAACAAAAAGACAACAACATAGTATAAGTGGTGGAAAAACGTACAAAGGTACAGCGCATGCATCAGTTTGCATTATAACACCACCACCGATGACACTTCACCATTCATCACTGACCTTGCCCTCGGGGGAGGAGGAGGCCATCTTGCGCATGTTCTCCTGGTCTTTGGGGTCAGCGGCGTACTGTGCCAGCTCGTAGAGGACATTGGTGCGAGGGGGGTGTGTGATGTCCAGGTAGTGAGTGAGGGCCGTGCGGTAGGTGGTGGGGCAGGGGAAAGGGTGCTTCTTGTTGGACTCATCTGAAAAAAAAAACAAGAAAAAAAAAAGAAAAAACACACATTAACAACTTTATTTTTTGGTACCATGAAATTCCACTTTTCATGGTCTACTGGTAACAAAAAACATTAAGTAAAGTTTGTATCATTAACACTCGGCCTGGCCAACTTTTGTATTCTAATGTATTTTCATTATATAAGACACAGAAATAATTACTGTCATGTCTTCTTTGTTGTATTAATATATTGTTGTATATATTATTATATCGATGACCTTAGCACATTTTCTATTAAGTATTTAAATATATCCATTTAATTTTGAGGAATGTTGATAAAATACATAAACAAAAAGCCTTAATTATCACCTATGCAACCAGCAAGTACCAATGACCTTCATGATGACATGAAACGCATTTAACTAATAAAAAATACTCAACAAGTTATATTACAGCAATAATTTGTAATTGCAGTAATAACCATCATCCACTTCAAATGCAATACATGCACTGATACTCCAGGTCTAGATATCGAGAGGATTTCGTGAGACGGTTTGTGGGACAAGTTAATTAAGTCAAGGTGCTTGGGGCTTTCAATGCCATACCATCAAGGTTGTTGAGAGAGATAACCACATCAAGGTCCACTCCAAGGATGTGTCCCAGCTTGTTCACCAGCGCAGAGTCATTTGTAGGGAAAACAGCAACGTGGTCTCCTGACTCATATCTGAAATAACCGAATATGACAAATTTAGACTTTGACCTGTGTTCATAAAGCCTTCAAACAGAACAAGAATGAGACCTGTCCATCTGGTACCATGGCGTTAGAGATATGCAAAAGAAACTCTCTAGTAATTAGCTTAAAGTTACAGACACCTCATGTATCATTTATTCAACAAGTCTCACCTGATCTTGGAGCCTGTTATGTCGAGTTCCAGGTGCATTAGGTGTCTATCACCAGCTTTGTTGAGTCTGCGGTTGACAGTGACTGGGGCTAGGAAAGGGTTTTTCGAATCAAAGGGCCTGTAAATAGAAGAGCAACACTTATATGTAAAAATGTAATTACAAAGGGGTTGAAAATAGTCAAAAAAAGAGATTTTATTAAATAAAAAATATTAAGATCTATTTTTCAATAAATAAATTACAAGGTTTGATTTAAAAAAAAAAAAAAAAAAAAAAAAAAAAAAAAAAAAGGAGTGATGATTTTCCATGTCCACAAGGGGGCAGAAAGCTTCACTTTTAGAAAGTGACCTTTGATAAACTTTTGCAGTTGATAACAAATGTAGGTGAAACGTAAACAATGAGCTGTTTAAGGATGACCGAGTCCTGGAAGTGAACATCGCCTCTGCTACAGTACTTACGGCTTCTGGACCTCAAAACTCTTCAGGCGACCAATCTCTCCTGTGTACACTTTGTTCATGTTGATGTCAGTGTGCTCCTGCAGCTCGTACTGCCGTATGCTGTGAGGGAAACAACTTGAAGTTAGCCTCCTCAGACACTGCACGCATACATAATGAGATCTATTTCATTTCTAGTGAAACAAATTAAAATAAATTATGTAAAGGTGGCACACTTGTTCTTGTTTTTTAGGCTGATGCATGACCAATTTAAGACTTATAATTAATATATAATTCTTGGCATTTGTTCATTTAACATATAGTTGAATGGTGTTTTACCACATAATTGAGATATGTCCTGATTTAGCATTACATGACAAGTCTTGGTTAAGATATGGATGTTTCAAAAAAAAGGAAAAAGAAAAACATTTTGGCAAGAGTATCATTTTAAACCTAGCGATGTGACACTGATGTGTCGCATTTGCAAATCCCTGTCTGGTGATCAACTTGTAACTTCCGTCTGTGATTAGTTTTTCATTTAACCTGGACTGAAAAATATGCATTGTGTGAAAACTACCTCTGATCTGACAATTGAGAAAACATTTGTTTGCATATTTGCAAGTTCTGCTCTTTCATCGTCAGTGCAATGTTCCCTTTATGGTCAAATTCAGGAGGACACAACAACAGTTTCTCTCTTACAGCTGAATTAAGGCCTAGAGGCAGGAGGCTGCTCACACAGGGTCTAAGTGGTCAAACCATAAAAACTGTGAAATGTCTACAAATGCACCTTGAATCATCTCCTAAGGCTTCCACTCCAAAGTGCTCACAGATGGCCGGCCAGAACTGCTCTCTCCATGAAATGAAGTCCTCTTCCAGACTGAGTGACAAAAACAGAGCATCTGAATTAACATTTGTTCAAAAAGGCTGATTTAAGTTACACTTTTTATTTACGACAACATGAAAACCCTTTGAAAAACATCTTTATCTTATTTATTATGCAGCACCCTTTCTTTGGAAAGTTTTGTTAAATTCCCAAGTGAGATAACTTGAAAAAGTTTTGATTCCATCTCACGGTTGAGATGGTTTTTTGGTGGCTTCAAAAGTCTGTGCAGTGCTAAAAAGGTAAAGGGTTGATCCTCTAAGGAGCATGAATGCATCTAATTTCAGCTGCTCACCATTTTCCTCACCCTCAGGTCCAGATTTATTTTGCTAATTTATGGCGGTTATCCATGCATTCATTTTGGTCTTTAAAAACCTTTTAAATTGTCCTGATGCCACATGCATGACATTATGTTACTATTACAGACTCCAGAGGGTTTTAAACAATCACAGATTGTTCTTCTTGTCATGTAATTAATAACCCTGACCAGAAAAAATGGAAGTCAGCATTTCTTTATAAGCTCAGAGGATTAATTGGTAACTTACTTCCCATCATCGTCTCCCAACCCGAGGTCAAAGATGCGGTTGGCTCTCAGTTCTTCCAGCCTTTTGTCAACATATTTTCCCATTGCATTGTAGTGTTCATATGTCTTGTTGCCCAAAGCGAATACCTGAAGACAGAACAGGGTACAACAAGACACCAGTCAGTGAGCTTGAACGAGCAGTGACACTGGAACACAGTGTACCATGGTGAATTTGCATTTTTCAGTTATCAAACATTGTTAACAATTAATCTAAGTTTAGTGTTTTGCAATTAGTCAATTTACCAGTGCAGATATTTGAACGCTTTTCTGTTTAATGTTGAATGTGTATGGCATCACTCTTATCCAGACCAGAAACACAATAGATAAAATACAGTAGGAAGGATGTGACTGTGCCCAAGAATTTCAGATTTCTCACAGTCAAGTTCCTCACGCAAACGAGGCCAGGAGCGCTGCACCCCAACAATCACACAATGACACACACGCACAGACAGACCAGACATGACAACACACAAAGCCTTTCCTTCATGATGCACACAAAACCCGACGCAGTTTGTGCTAGTGAAGCCTGCGAACTCAATAAGAGAACCATGCAAACTGACATAGTGTGACTCATAAAATCAGCAGGTTGGGGCAGGGACAATGGTGAACAAAATTTGAATTTAAATGTGACTCACATCCTTTATGTTCATTGTAGGAGTAATGCAAATCCAGCCTGTATTGGTTTATCCAAATATTCCGAGCCAGCTATTCAAATTTCCATGTAACATTACCTCTAAAAAATGCCAAAGGGAAATCATTCGCATTCTTTCAAAACTGGATGACTTTTCCATCATTATAGTGTAGGGCTGAAGGTAACGAGCAAAACAGAGGATATACACTAAATGTGGACATTGAAAAATGTGGTCACACTTTTTAAACAATTCAGCAAACAACTGTTTTCTATGTAAAGATATAGTGTAACAATGGCGTCCTGAACAGAGAATAAAGTCGCATCCCCTCTGTGTGTGCTGCAATCCGAGTTTTTACTCTGGTCATTGTTTTGGTAGCCGGTCTTGCAGTGCGTTCCGGTGGCTCTCATGTACACATGGGTAACTTTATTCAGTTGTGCTTCCTGTTGTGTGTTTAGTGGCTGCTTTCACTGGGCCTCATAACACCTTACTGAGAACGTTTTGGTCGTGACATTTGATGGAAAACGTAACGCATGTTTACGCATCACTAACACAAAAACAATTCCTATGCAATCACCTTTTAATTACATACATAACATTTATGTAATTGTCAGTGTTCTTGTAAGGTCGTAAGAATTTGAAAGAAAAAACACGACAATAAAAACTCACAGTGTAGTTTAGTCCGCTGAGGTCTTCATCATCATTTTCCTGCAGCCAGTCATAGAAGTCCTGGGCGTTATCTGTTGGGTCTCCTTCGCCATAGGTGGCCATGCAAAATATGGCAAGGGAGTTTTCAATCTCCGACAGACGGGACAGTTCCCCCTGGAACATGAAACATCAGTATCAGAAAATGACCACTGTAGAATCTGACCAGCTGTCTCAAGAGTTGCCCTGTCAGCAAACTTGGTTCTCAGTGTTGCAATACACTCTTGGACAGAGCCTGAGATCATTATATTGTGCACTTTGTATTTTTGTTACTGAAACTGCATGCATATTGAGATAGGAGTGTGTGCTGTCCTTGGGTTTTTATGGTCTGCACTCGTCTTACTTGTTTTATTACCCAGAACAGTAAATTTATAATTAGAAGAGACCACATTTGTCTGGCTGTTATATGGCTCATTTAGAATCTGCCATGGTACATTATATGTATTTTATTTACATGTCTGTACATGTCTGGACAATCAGATTATCACCACTGCAGTGTTAACTGAATGATTGCTTTGCCACAGTAACACACTGAGTTCTTCAGTCTTCAGCACTGCAGTGATACTTCTCCCATGTCACTATCACCAATCATTCACCGGCAGCTATAACGAGTATAATCCACAAGAATGAGAAGTACTTCTTTTAATTTTAATTATGTGGGTTGTGTGTTGTTCCACTGATGCCAATTACCATGTCATACTCCTCTGGATCTGCTGCCATTCCTTTCATGCCATAACGCTGAGCATCTTTGGACAGTCTGTTAGCAAATTCCTCTGCTGTGCCCGTCTGGGAGCCGTAGAACACGATGATGTTCTTGCCCTGGTTACAAATCGACAGAAAATCATTCACATGTTGCATGAAAAAAACGCAACTATTCCCACAACTATAACAAACACCTAACCCGTCTCTTATGTTTACTATTATAACGGAACAATGTAAGAGTACAACAGATGCATTACATCTATTGTAATTTAGCTAAAATATATTCAGAATGTATTTTATTCCAAATGCTGAAACGCATTGACAGAAAGATCATACTAACACAACCAGAAACTGCATAATGTAAAATAAAGAAAGACTGATACAACTTTGGGTTTAAATGATTTCACGTTTCTCCAACATAGAGTTTATCTTTACATAAATAAACAGCTGAATGTACATTTGTAAGAATCAAGTTATACTTTATCCTTGCCTACAATGTTGCCATGATAATTCATAACAAAGAAAAACAAAATCAAATAGCAGTGGGGGCCAAACTTCCTATTCTGCCACCATTATGGTATGTGAACTATTTGCTGCAAAACCCACATGATTCAAAACCAAAGTCTTTTCTCAAGGCTGGCTTGAAAACAGACGACCATCAAAGTCAAAACAGGGCGTCCAAATCTAAAACTAAAACTTAGCAGGGGGACCATTATACTCATCATAGTCAAGGAGCAAAGGAGGAGGGAAACTTTAGCATTTTAATAAATGTAGTTTCTTTTAAAATCATATGCTTCAAGCAGTCAGGATAAAAAATATTACAAATCCAGCTTTCAATTTAAGGACCTGCAGATAAAACAGGCATTTACTGGGAAAACAACTTCAAGGCTGCTGGTGAAGGGCCACAAATTTAAGACCGTTTAACACCGTATATTTGCAATGTTCGCTCACAGCAACAAAATCTAACGTATTTTTATTTTTAAAAAAAGAAAAAAGATGAAACCACTGACACAATCGAAACAGAAGTGATGGGAAGTGTGAAGTGACAAGGAGAAAAACTAGATTGTTGTTAAAAGAACATCACTCACGGTTTTCTTCATTTTCTCAATGAAACTTGTCTCTCTTGTGGTGGGTGCTCTGAAAAAGAAAATAAATAAATAAAAAAAAAAAAAAAGATTTCACTAGTAATTAAGTCATTTTAGACAAAATAAGCATTTGTTCCCTTAACATTAAACACAAGCTACTGTCCAATAGCTCGGATGATAAAAATTTAAAATATAGGCCTATTTTTAGGCTGACATTTCTAATATTAAATAAAACCTTTAACAGCATTGCATTTACATTTACTCATTTGGCAGATGCTTTTATCAAGAGTTTCAGCAATGTAGGAGACCTTGAAATATATATTTGATAACAGCCACATTACAGAGTGTTATAAACCATTTATTAAATGTTTATACGTCACTTGAAAAGCTAAACAAATTCATAATGTAATACTGTGTTTTGATTTGTGGTGGTGGGATGACCACATTTAACATTTAGATCACCGATTGTACTTTAGACCAAACAAAAAGCAGGGAACAATAGGTCACTTGAAGTTCAGAGTGAGGTCAGATCAACATCAATAAATATGATTTACTCCACAAGTGATTCAGCTCATTGAGAAAGCAATGGGTGAGAGAAGTGACTCATCATCCTGTGATAACAGGCAATCCTGTGACATGTAAGGCAATTGCTCAACAGGCTCATCTACGTAATCATTTTCTGTGTGAAAGGTCTCCAAAGAAACAGGGGAGCAGAGCTGAGCCATGAGTCGACATCATCATTTACTGATTTTTAAGGAAATCACATTGTCACAGAAAGATGATCACACTGATCAGAACTGAAAAGTGTTTTGGTCAAATTTATGATTCTAAGCAAACTTTCGTTTAAAAGAATGCAAAAAATTAAAACATATCTTATCAAGATCATGTTATTGCCCAATCCTACAGCAAAGCATGACATGAGCAGATTTTTAAATGATCACCATATAAATAAATGCTTACTCTTACAGCTACAGGGAACAGCAGAGCAGTGACTCAGCAGCCACACAAGCATTAGTCATTCTAACCATGTGTACAAGCACGTACTAATGTTACATTATTTTTTATATAATTAAAAGGGAAATGATAGATACATAATCATTACAGCTTAGGCCTCATGGTAATTTAAAAGTGTCAGATTTATCCTGGAAGTAATTAATGGAAAACAACAACTGTCAGTATAAAGGTGCACATGAAGCAAAATCTATTATCAAACCAAATAAAAGGCAACGCCGCTTCATTCAGCTTCAAAGCTCTGAGTGGACAGCTGCTATTCTGTCTGCACTGAAAAAGGAATAAAAAGGCTACAAATAGTCACGTGAGAATAAAATGTTTTCAGATTTTCTGTATCCAGGAGCCGGTAAGATAACCATTAAATCTGAGTGAAATAGAGGCAATAATAGAGAAAGAATATTAATTTCCTACATAACATATTGAACTGGTTTCTTTTTACCTTAACCTAACCAGCTGTCTATAAGAGGTGAGACTTGAAGGCATCGGATTACATTTTGTCTCCAACACACATTTAGTCAAACGATTTAAAGCTAAGAAGCAGGGTGCAGAGTGCAGGCATGTGGGACTGATGCCCAACACGCCATAAAAACCGAGCTCCCCACGGCTAATACGGATCACACTCTGAAGCAAAGTGTAAATTCCTGATACAAATTTAAAAAGAACAAGCCTTTGCCCCCAAGCTGAAGCATTCCTCACAGCTTTAACAGGATCTGTCTGAACTGTTATCAGCTCACGTCTGCCTCAACGGCCCCAGAGTCACTCAACAACAGGACTTTTTTTTTTTTGCATCATTACACAACAACCAGGTTACCGGATTTCAGAATCTAGGCAGGACTAAAAATGCTGTGACAACAAACGCAAATACCTTGAGCAAAACTAAACATACAGTGCATACAACAAAGGATATCACTTTTCCCATCTCTGTAACACTAAATACAAACTAATATTCTGTAATATTCTGAGAGGCATTTCGTGAGGACAGGCAGCGATAGGATTTTAACAAGTGAAAAAAAACAAAAAAACGTATGGACAAAAACTAAAAAGGAAATGAATCACGGTTGAGAACAAATCACTAGCGTTGCAGAGCTGTTAGCTACAGCCTGAAACATAACTTGAAGGAGACAGGTTGTATTAGCAAATCATACGTTTCTAATGATGTTATCTCAAATATCAGGAAGTAACCTGTGAAGACTGCAAGTTTGACTCTAATAACATTAGACTAATTGAGGAAATGGATCCTGTGAGAGTGCAGCAGCATACACCCATTACATTAATAAAACTATAAATACATTTTAACGGCAAATGCAAATAGGGTCATAATCTTGAAGATCTTTTCCTTTCTGCACTGGCTCGAGTCCCATATAAAAACAAATGCACGTCTGCTGGTGTTTAATCACTGTTTAAACAATTCACAGTTCAGAGCTCGTCATATGTATATACTGTCAAAATAAAATTTCCATTCATTCATCCATACAGGAACTAAACTTTTTCACACAAGCACATTGAGTCAGTTCCGTCTTTGTCTGTAACTCAGGCCCGTTCAAACGTGGAAGTGATCTGATGATGCTACAATCAATGACACATTTTTCCATTTTATGACCTGAATCCAATGAAATGGAAATCAGACCTGATGCTATGTTTGTTTACTGATTGAAATGGAACAAGCCTTTAAAATGTGCAAGACAGTGACGGCCAATGAGGTAAATGATTGACTGAGCTTGTGGGAAAGGGGGGGGGGGGGGGGGGGGCAGAAGACCCAATAATTAAATTGTGTTTGTGGTGAAACAGATTTTATCACCACCTCTTACGTAACCTACTGGGAACATTGAATGGTTTTTGAAACCATTATCTTCCCAGGCTGTGATACAAACAAGCAACTACACCTTTTATGTTGAAAGCCACCAGTTTGATACTTATGAAGGGTGTCATTCAAAAACTTGCCCTCCCAATGTGATCTGTACTATCAAACTCAGCAGCAGGATTAAACAATGGCAGATGGTGGTAAAGACAACTCCAAGCACGCAAAAAAATATCTTACTCCATCTTACTCAGCAGTAAATCAAGCACTTTACTGACCTCTCAGCAGCATCTCTCCTGTCCTCTGGCAGGGAGAAGACACAGCCCATGGCATGCAGCCCTGTAGCTCACCGCTGCCTCTAGCACCACTGGCTAGGCCACGCCGGAAACCACCACGCTCAAAATCAAAAGCAGGACGTCAACACTCCACAACCACAAGATGGAAAAACAAAACCAGTCCAGAAAGGCAGCAGGACACTCGCAGGTTTGGAAGAGCTGCCTGCCTTCACCTAAGAGGCTCCAACACGATCTGAACTCTGCCTCTTCCTGTGCTGCTCTCTGAAACCAGCAGCGTCTGTTCTCCACACACACACACACACACACACACACACACACACACACACACACACACACACACACACACACACACACACACACACACACACACACAGAGCACAGCAGCCTACAAGCCCTGTCAGTGTCTGGCAACCGCTGTGGACACAATGGTGGGAAACTGACTTTCCCATAAAATGTAGCAGAGCTGCAGACCCACAGTTTTGACTCACACAAACACACACTGAAACACTCTCGGGCTGAAAATGCCTTCCTCTTCATCCCCGCCCCTTTCCCTCTCCGGTCTGAAAGGTGTTCGGAACGAAAAAGTCTACAAGATCCATTCTGAGAATTTGGCTAGTTATCAGAGCAACTCCTCGGTGGACCATTGAAGGGGGGGAAAGAGCTGTGAATGGTCGTTTTTTTCTGAAGTATCCCCCGCCCCCATCTCACTGGAGGAGAGAGGGGAATGTCATTGCTATAGCAACCTCATTTATCATAAAAGGATTGCATTTGTGACATGGCCCTACTCCAATGGCAGTGCAGCTCAGCCCACACACACACACGCACACACACACACACATTAGAAAGAAAAAAAGGGGAGTGGGGAAAGAAGAATAAAAAAAAGTAACTCAGGGCAAAGAAAGGGTTGCTTGTCTTTTGCCTCAACTTTCCACCTTTGGAGAGGACTCACAAAAGGAGCTTGGCTCGCCTGCCTCGTTTGTTCTCCAGGGAACTTTTAAAATGGGTTCAGGGCCAAAAACAAAAGCACAGGAAAGACATGGAAGACTACACCCCCTTCATAACAGTTAGGTAATCACTGCTCCCTTTGAGGGGAGGGGAGACCAGCTTGGCGCTTGTGTTGCTCTATGTTCCCTTCCTGTACTCCCGCCCTCCACAGATACACACTCTTCCCAAAGCAAAACATGTCCTCCAGGGGTCTTTCCCCCTTCTAGCCAACCTCCTGTTTTCACACAAATGGTCAGGATCTCCCTAGCTCAGCCTCCAACACTGTCTCCATTCACACAACCAACGTAGGACCTCAGCCACACAGCGAGCGTGGCTGCTGCTGCTGGCCCGTGGCTTTACTCTGGTGACCAAAGAAATTGTGTTGTGGTCAGGGAGGGAGTAAAAATGTGGCCAGTGGAAGGAGAGCCCACTGAAATCAAGCCAAGCCTCCATCGCTCCACTGATAAGTGATGAGGGGAGGGAACAGAGGAGGGAAAGCTCATAGGCACTAACACCAGAGAGAGAAAGAGGCAGTCCGAGAGAGACAGAGAGAGAGAGAGAGAGAGAGAGAGAGAGAGAGACAGAGACAGAGACATCAGATAAGTTTGTGAGAGAGGGGAAAGACTGTGCAAAAGAAGAGGGGGGCAGACAGCAAAGGTCGCTACTAGTGGAACATTTACAAGAGCCTTAAGCCATGCACTCTCACACACTTGCTTCAAGGCCAATTTAGTGACAGCTTGTGCACAGAATGTAATGACAGAGTCTAACTCAGGGAAAACATTTGTTTCTTTCAAACTGCTTATGTGTGATAAGACACAGGCAGATCAAAAGAGAAACACACTTATCCTCATCATTCTTCTCTAATGGAAACAGGTACAGCTACAACGATTAGTCAGTGACTCAATTAGTTGACAGACTGAAAATTAATCTGCAAATAATCGCTTTGGTCATTTTTTAAACAGCAATGAAGAACACCTGATGGGTCCAGCTTGTGAGCATTTTCTGCCTCTCCGTTTTATGATTGTAAACTGAGTAGCTGCTCGAAACAAGACATTTGAAGATTGAAGATCATCTTAGACTGTGGGAATCATAACAGGCCTGTTTCACTGTTTTCTATCATTTTAGAGACAACATGATTGATCAACTAATCAAGAATCTTACTGGCAGATTAATCAATAATAAAAAAAATGGTTACTTGCAGCCCTAAAAATATCAACAAAAAAAAAAAAAACCTTGTAAGCCAGACACTGACTTAACAGTGTTCAAATAAAAATATCCCATCTAGATGCAACATGTCTTCTCAACCTCCGGATCAGCATGTTTTTACAGCTTTTTACACAATTTCAAGTATGTCTAAGATCAAGTGGTTACTTAATCTCATAGGAGAAACAGAATCTGGCTATGGATTTAATTTTTAAGTAAATGACAAAACATCTTGTGAATTTTAAACACCAATGACCAACAATAAAAACCTGAAACCAATACCACCCCCTGGTGTATACACACACAGATCACCGGTGCAACAAAGTTTGGTCCAACAAAAGAGTTCAAGCCACTTTCACCAGGTTAAGGTTGATAAGGAGCTGAGATCAGCAGTGCTAATGTGAATTAAACTGCACACATAGAACATCATCTCACTAATTCACTGGGACAAAAGCTAAACTGAGAGACATGACTTGAATTTCAGGTATCAAAGTAAATATGGTGTCGCTTTCTGAGCATTGTTCAGCAAATACTATTTTGTTGTTACTGGATAAACATCAGGTGTGAAGATGCAACTTTGTAAAGAACTGTGATCCCTGAAAGCTGTGCTGTTTAAGTATGCGTCGACACGTGTGTATTGTGTTTAGCTAGCACTTATGAGTGATGATAATGTTATAAGCTTCTTAGAAAACGGTAATAATATAACAAAATGCAATTCCTGCATAGAAAAAGATTAATGAGGATGTGTTTTAAACATAACATTGCCTTGTTCTAACAGCATGGTACCAAGGTATGAAAATGCAACATTTTTTAAGACAGTCAAATCGGCTACAAATAAAAAGTGTTTTTTGCTTTCAGCAGATGCAGTTTAAATAATAAGCCAAGAATCAGAATCAGGATTTTATAAGAGTCAACAGGACTCAGAATAATAATCTATAAAATATACACAATACACCACATTCTCAAAAGATAAATAATAAATGTGTCTTATTCATTCATTTACCTTTACCTCACAGCAGCCCTAATTTTTTTTCTCCTCCTTAAATCTGAATTGTAACTTTTTTGGGGAATGTTTTTATTAAAAAAACAACAACAGCAACAACAACAACAACAACAACAACAACAAAACTAAAACCCAGGTGTACCCTGACAGATACTCACGGTGTGTCGAGCTTCTTGAATTCAGGGATGGGATCAGGCTTCTTGCGGGACATGAACCAATAAATGAGAAGGCCGACTATCAGGGAAAAGAGGAAGAGGTCCAGGTTGCTGAAAAGAGGCTCCTCTTCATCCGCCATGGGCTCTGTGTGTGTGGTGGTCTCAGCGTCCATGTCTGCCATGTTGACACTCTGCATGGGGACGGAAAGATCACAGCTATTAGACCAGTGAAAAAATAGGAACTTATATAGTGCTGAAACTGATTATTTGACAGACAGTTAATCGACTTTGATAACCAATCCATAATTTTTTCCACTAATCATTAAGTAAAAATAGCACTCGACACTTCCAGCTCATAGGATTGTATAAAAGAAAAATCCCTTTAGGTTTTGATTTGATGGTTAAATTAAATGAGATGTTATTGTCTTTGCACAGAAAAGCACCAGTGCGACAAAATTTCATGCAAACAGCAGCAAAAGTGCATACAGAGATACATTAAAATAAAAAAATGTGCATAATAAATAAGAGTGTAATGGAGTAGTGAAAGTGAAGGGTTGTAACTGTAAAATACAAAATAAACAAAATGATATACAAAATGAAAAGCAGCTTTGGTCATATAGCATGTACAAATGGTTACTGGTTATGTTATGTAGAGTATAAACATAAAGTTATTCAATAAAGACAATTTGTTGCCCTACAGGGGTGTCCTCCCAGATACTGACTACAGTGTGTTTAATATAACCCGGAGGGAAAGCTGTAATTTAAAACCTGTCATTTAAAATGTGTTTTGTGTCTACAGTAATGGTTAAAAAGATTTCCAGCTGAACAAAACAGGGAACTGAAAACTGGTTAAGCCACTGCACAGAACAATATGATTGCTAACATATGTGAGCCATATTATGCATGTTAACCATAGAATGACAGCTTTTGTGCAAGAGTTATTGGACAATTGGCTCTATCACTTGGCTCAACATATTACAAAACTGCAACCCTCTGCTTTCTATACATGAGGAATTTCTGATCATGCATCAGCGAAAGCAACTCTTCTCAAACTATGCACGAGAGGACTTCATGTTCTCAGCTCTCCATTTACAATTTGGTTCAAGGACTCAAAACAATGAGATCAGGTTTTCTCTGATCCTGTGAGCTGGCTGGCTAACAACTACAGTACAGTCTGACTGATATCACTTACTATACTGCTGACTCACTGATATTCAGCAAACCACTTCACCTACCATGTAGAGAGGTACCTGTGTGTCAACCTCAGTAGGTACAGAAGTTATGGTCTGCAAAACTATTATACTACAAACCTAGCACAGTCAAAAACATTCCTAAATCAAATATTTCAATAACACTTTCTCAAATCAGTGAACTGTAATGGAATATCAGTTCATTTTATGTGTAAGATTTGTACTGGAACATTTTATATGGAGCAGTTAAACAATTCAAGGTTTTGAGCTGTTTTTAAAATTAGCTACACAGGTAATAAGTTGGTAATAAGTTCCAGTCATACAACCAGCTAGTGTGGTAATCAATTATGTTTTATAATAGCATTCAGTGGTTTCCTTAATAAAAGCTTTTGCCTGACCAGTGATGGATTTAAAATCAATACCAATATTTAGGAGTTTACACTGTTAACATGACATTAAACAGTTGTGTCGAGAGTGTGGTCAACTGCGGTGTTGATTACATTTTACGGTCATTTTAGACAGCTGTAGTTAGTGGTGCTGTTTAATTGTTTTGCATTATAAGAATTATTTCTATTATTTTGTCCACTTCATTTATAGCAATGAGGGCAGGCTAAATAACAGAAACATCCCTCTGTACGAAGCAATACAGTTAACAGTACCACAAACTACAGATCATCCTGGAGAAAACAAGCACCACACTAAGGTAATGATCTCAAGCTAAATCACTCACACTTCAACGGTGTCTCCTGTCTGTTGGGATACAGTATCCATGTCGACTACTCTGCTTAGTGATCTCCCAGCAGGATCAATTATCAGCTCAAACTGAAAACACAAGTGCCTCCTGTCTCAAGTTCACATTGCATAATTTAAGTTAGCAGCTACTAACAGGAAAATACTATCTAGGCAGTTTAGTTAATCAAGTAATTTAATTTTTCTTATTGATTTCCACACACAGTGGTGTACACCCTGTCAAAGACATGACATGAGGGAACTGAATCAGCAACTATTTTGATTAATGATTCACTGTGCTAATACTTTTACAAGCAGAAATGCCAATTAGTCTCTGGTTTCAGCCTCTCAAATGTAAGAACTTGCTGCTTTTCTTTGACAGAATGACAGTAAAATGAACATATTGGTCTTCTAGAACAAATTAAACAAGCAACCTGAATTCATCTCCTAGAGCTGTGGGAAATTATAACAGGCATGTTTCACTATTTTCTGATATCAAAGAAAGCTTTACAAATCTGGCCAAGGAAAAAAGTTGTCCAAGTAACAGACTGTTTTTTAAATACCTCTGATGGATAAAGTTGTCCTATGTACTGAAGATCCAAGTGTACGCTGCTATTCAGAACTATGTGAGGCTTTGGTTAAATGCAAGTTCATCAAGTGAAAGAAGCTTTTGAGAAGCTGTTGTCTCCGGGCTTTTAAATGATCAATGAATTGGACGAGGTTTACTGCAGTTCATCCTCACGACTTCTGCTTGGAGCAAATAATTGTGTAACAACCGAGATAGTGGCACCGGTTTCTGACCGCATGTGAGAAGTTACAGATACCGGTTTGACGTGTTTTTAATGCTAGTGATAGCTAAGATAAGGATATTTACCTCTTTATAAATCACTAGTTAGGGCAAAACCACAAAAATTACCATGATAGCCTGCGGGAGTGGACTAGGGGGCCCTGGCTATTCCCTGGACTCTGAGAATTTTGACTGTAAACATGACACTAAAAAAACAAAGACTAATTCAGACATATAATAATGTCGTCTAAAGCATGGTATGTATAAAGCTGATGGGATTAAAGGGTTTTAAACTACACATGCTAAAGAAACGACTGATCAAAAAGAGATATAAGTTAGCCTCAGTTTGCGTAACGGAAGAGTCAGCACTTCTCTCAAGCTAATGTTTGCCTTAAAAGCTAAATATTTCCTCTATATTTAAAGTTAATAGTTTCGGAGAGAGGGTATTATCCCTGAGGTGTCAGTCCCACAGACTGCCACAGACTAGAGGTCGACAGAAGTCAAGTTGAAGATGTGAGTTTGGTGTGTTCTTACCCTCGGCTCTCCTCTTCGTGTCAGGCTCACACTGTGCTTAATACGGAAGGAAACTTTACGCCATGTAGGTTCAAACCAACTGCAGCCCGGCAGCGGGGGAGTACTCTTACACTTTCAATGCCATATAAATCATATCCGGGGATGTTTTTTAATCGTTGAAAACCTGTAGATACGTGTTTTTAAAAGAGACAATTCTAATCTTATGGACTATCGGATTTCATGGTGTTTAGTTTTTAGTTTCTAGCAGACACGTGATTTCACTTGGGTCGGTCTATAAAGGCATTACCTAATGTCAATGTGCACATGTAACCTGTTAAAATAAATAACTGTGGAGATGTAGCAGGCTAAGGGTCATGGTTATG
This sequence comes from Seriola aureovittata, assembly GCF_021018895.1. NCBI lineage: Eukaryota > Metazoa > Chordata > Actinopteri > Carangiformes > Carangidae > Seriola > Seriola aureovittata. The sequence goes on along the minus strand of NC_079367.1, from coordinate 12,445,031 downwards.
TAATCCAACCGACAGACTCTGTGTATCCCTGACAGGCTGAAAGGCAGATTCGTCAGACGTGTCCTCCACAGCTTAAAGGCTGTTTATGTTCACAGCACCAAGGACACATGGTAGATAGCCCAATAACCCAATGCGGGTTTTTCTTGCTCAGCTCCTCTCAGACCCTTAAGTGAGCAAAACCACAGTTTCATAATACTCCATTGGAAGTAAAAGTCCTGCATTCAAAATAATACTCAAATCAATAACCATTGAGAATAATGTACTTAAAGTATCAAAGTACAAGTAGTCTTTCGGCAGTAAGATGTCCCTCTTGGCTGACAATGCAATAAGATGAAGAGCATTTCATATATCTCTGCAGGGAAACTCAGAATTTAACCACCCAACTTTAATTGCACCAGATAAAAGGGCAAAAAAAAGAAATGAAAAAGGACATGCATGGACAATCACAGAAGACGTAGATGTGCTAAAGAGTAGCTTCACTGGGGCTATAGTGTCTGTAAGATTTAACATTTAATTGGAAATTGCTTTTATTCATTGTTTCTCTGAGAGCCATTTTCCTAATTATACAAAAATAAGAACACAGAGGCATTGTAGAGCATAATTTAACCTTTATTGGTGATTGATTAATCACAGCACATTTTTCATATTTATGTGTCTACTGGACATGTTTTGTAGTAATGGCCTGCAGACATATAATAACTTTGATAGTATGACAATATGAGCTTTCATTTAGAGAGGAACATGTGAGACAAAATGTTGTAGACATGCTTTATTTTATTACACTGTATCACAGACTCTTTGGTTTCTGGTTTCTGCTCTTGAGCTTCTGACGCACCACAGCAAGAGTGGTGAAGAAATTTCCCATGAACAGAATAAGGAAGCAGAGACCACACATCAAGACCTGGCATGACATGGAAAAATGGAGAAAACAGAGAACAAAACATGAGTAAGCATAATATCTACCTATATTCATGATCATTTTCTTGATATATGGAGCAGATTGGGTGGGGAAGTATTCAGAAGTAATGTTACTTTCAAGTATGTGAATGCAAATCCTTGAAGCTGATTTCATAGAAAAACTACATTTATCCAAAAAAATAGATGCTATTAGCAAATAAGAAAAGTTGATGCTGGAAAGATAAATACAGTAAATCCTTAACTGTTAATAAAACAGTGCAGGGTGAAATACTAAAACATGGTGACTGTGAAAGCACTGACCTGCCATTCTTTACAGTCTGGGAGCTGAGCCATTCTGAAGAGAGAGAGGCCATTGAAGAGCTGCCAGAACTACAGGACAAAATATGAGGACTTAAGGGTTTCTTATGTATAAAAGTGAATGGATATACAGTAGTATAGTGATGGAAACACAGAGACTTGCACGCACAGGTTAAACTGTTCTCCGGATCACCAAAAACCTAAACATTGTCTCAAATCAATCCTGAATATGCAGGGTAATATCAGGCGTAGAATGACATTAGCATTTTTCATCAGCTTTTTCTCCGTCATCCAGTCTAAACCATGACAAAGCTTGTTTTTAATGTAAACCAAGCAGGAAATTAAACAAGTTTAGTCACACATAATCTCAGTGTCACAGACTACACTCACATGACCAAAAAAGAGGAAGGGTAAAAGAAACGTCAGCCCTTTCCACATCCACGACTGAAATCCCTCTGAAAACAGGAGACAGACAAATGTTCAAAGGGTTTTTCTTCCCTCTACATCTGTTTATTACAGCAGTGACAATAAAGAGCCACAGACGTGGTGGGTTCCAAATCTTAAACATCGTTATAAACTATACAGTTATGATAAGGTGAGTGTATCTGTTCTCCGTGTCCTTGACATGTTCCAGTGTATACCTTACCCACGGTCAGATCCATGTTGTGTCTTTCTCCCAGGGCTCGTAGTCTGTACAGACATCCACTCTGATAATAGCACTGCAGACACTGAACAAAACCTGCACGTGCCAGATGAAAGAAATCAGGCTTTGGTTTGATTTTTCAAAAGTTTGAACCATGACTATTATTTTATTTGAAGTATTTTGACCTTACTTTGATACAAGCAGTAGGCGAGGAACTGGTTCCTGAATGCCTTGTAGAGGTTCCCATCTGGCCTTTGGTATGAAAGGGGGGAAATTTGTTATTACAAAGACAAAAAGTACAATTTCGCAAGTATTGTATGTATGTGAAATAAATTGATACATTAAATGAAATGTATTTAAAACAGAGTTTTATTGTTTCTTAATCTGTAATTAAGGTTTTTATCTTCCTCTACTCACCATGTCAGCATCACACCTGACAAAAAAGTTGAGACGTAGTGATGAAAAACCCACCAGCCTTTAATTCTATAATACAGGACACATTTGATCAGATATTAGACTTGCTCCAGGAACTAGATTTAAGTGTGAAAATAAATTATAAGATGAAAAAAAGATGATTAACTGCCACAATGACAAGTATTTTTTATGATAAACAACTTAAATGTTGGAGGGTTAGTTTTGTACATTATTAGTACAAAATTATATATAAAATATGATAATGAAAGAGTAAAATTTAGAGAGTCGCTGACCTGGAGCCATTAGTGATGAGGATGCTTTCCCTGATAGTTAATGTACAATAGTACCACACCAGCAGGAAATTGAGGATTGCATCGAGAAATCTAAAATTGGGGACATAACACAAGTGCCAGATTTAGACATATAGCACATTTAGTGTCCATGTAATAAACTCATTGTAACTTACAAGGATGGAGCAGCTGTGACGTGCGACATACTGATGCATACCTGTAGCTCACAAAGAAACAGCATATGAAGGAGCACAGCAGCAGGAGGACTGTGGAGCACAGCTTGAACTTCTCATATTCATCTTTGTAGGCAAACCTGACAAAGATGTGATATATTCAGGACTCCATATACAGCGCAAAGCCTTTCAGTGATCACTAATCACTAATGAAATAGGCAGAGATTCATCAATCAAGGAAATGCTATGTCATAGTTCGAGTACTGATCCTATGGCAGTGAAGCATTTCACTGCATCAGATTGATAGGTACACAGATAAATCTAAAGAGGGACGGTCATTGCTTACTTTGACTGCTTGCTGAGAAGAGTGACATTCACATTTCCAAGGACCAGACTGAGATACAACCTGCAATATGTAATGGTTATATTAATTCCCTCTTATCTAACTTTGTATGGTAAGGTAATTATTACTGTAATTAATCAGATTTTATGTATTTTAATCGCAGCAATTGCATCTGCACTAATTTTGTGAATAAAAAGAATTCATCACCCATTTTTCTTGGGAAGAAAAGATTCCATTTCAAAGAAAGCATTTGGTCGTGTCTTGATTTTCTCTTTAATCTCATCCATGTTTTTAGCATCTTCGTCTGATGGTCCTTTGTTGCATCTGATGGATGATATAAGAGCACAAGATAAGTTTCTATGATTGGCACAACATGTCATATTTACAGTATGAACTATGAACTGAGGAGGGTCCACTTTGTTTGTGACCTGATGTACTGTATTCATCTCTCTATATATATAATCTGTGTCTGTGCAAATGTATGTGTGTGTGTGTGTGTGTGTGTGTGTGTGTGGACACTTACTCTTTCACTCGCTGGGATATCTCCTTCAGTCTTTTCCGCTGACGGGAAATTGAGGAGGAGCAGTTGTTTTGTAGTTTGGAAATTTCATCCAGTTTCTGTAAGTACATTCGGTGTGTCTCCTGGATGGCATAAAAATATGGGGCTGCATCAATAACCAAAGTAAATGTACACGGTGGATTATGATATGGAATCAAGCCATTTGACATTAAACCAAGAATTACCGATACATGTCAGTTTTATAAGGGTTTAATTGCTGAATATTAAGAGCATTTCATCCTATGGTTTGAGCAACACAACAGCAAGCAAACAGTATGTTAAGCACAAGACTTATGCAACTGCTGCATGTTAACAACCTGATACTTCCAGCTGAGTTGGTTCGTTTCTCACCTGAAGTTGCTGATATTCGTCGTCCAAACCTTTCCACTCTTCCAGAACGTTTGTTAAACCCTGAGGCATTTTCCTAGTACTTTGATCTTCATTTAATTTTACTGACAACAAACCCTGGCCAAATTAAACTCAGCACTGAGTTCTATTTGTTTAACAAACAAGAAATGCTAGGTTGAATGATAACTCATCAGGGTGTGTATCACATCTCCATGGATGATTTATTGCATCAAGTGAACTTTGACTAGTGCAAATGTGTAAGATTTTCACTTGGACATTGTTCCAAGGAAATTCTCTGGCTATCACATTGTTCAGTTATCACTAGTAGAGCTAAAGGCAACAGGTTACTTTAGACAATATTAAATTCGATGCAAAGACTAGAGGTCTACATATTCACCTTTGCCAAGGTTCACCCAGTTCCCTGTTAGCTGTTGATTTTGTGCATATTTAAACTTTCAGCATAGTTTGTTTGTGGCTTACACAGCTGCACATTAGCAACATCTGGTGGAATAAATAAGTTAGCTACTCACTTTACAAATGGGACTAAAGTCAAGGGGAAATGTTTTGCCTGTTGTAATTTGTTCACCCACATGAAAAATTAGTGGAACAATAACTAAAAAAAAAAAAATTTTTCAATAGTTTATTATGAAAATGCCATCCGTTCTTTTTAATGGCAAAACCTGCACATAGCGACTGACAGCAGCCAGTCAGAGGAGTGTTTTGACACTTCTACTTTACTTAAACTTCAAAATACATTTCCCATAGGTGTTTAATTGGGTTGAGAACTAGTGACTGTGAAGATGATAGTATATTTTCTTTTTTTTCATGTTCAATAAATCATTCGGTGACCCCTCGTGTTTTGTTAGAAGGCATTTCTCTAATTTATTTCTATTTTTCTATTTATTTCTTAATCATTTATTTGTTTATTAAATATATTTTCGTTGTAACAGATGTTGCTATTTCTTATATACTGGTCTCGAAGAATCAGTTGGTAATTTCAGTCTGTATTTCTATTGTTGGACTGACAAATACACTTGAACTTCAACTTGAACAGATTTCGGGTTCCTCATGACTGGATTTTCTCTGACAGACAGGTGCAGCTTGAGTTGCCAGTTTTATTCTGAAATATTCGAGCGGAAGTGCCAATGTTATTGCCTTTTGGGGAAGTACAGGCCTGCGCATGCGCATCCAGCTGACAGCGGCCGGTTGTGTTTAGTAGTTTAGTCAAAAGACAGCTGCGGTGCAGAGGAGAGGCCAGTCCATCACTGTATATTTATACTTCATGCAGAATAGCTCTCTGCACTGGTTCCTGCACACTAACTAAGTCATTCGGGGACTAACTAGGTTAGTCAAGACAAAAGGAACTAAGAAAACCCAAACATTTTCATGACAAAGGTAAGATTTCATCTTCCAAGTTCGACCCCCGCTCAGCTAACGTTAGCTTAATCGAGCTACCACGCTAACGACGTTATTGTCATTTAACAGTTGTTGTAACGGTGTGTTTATTAGGGAGAAATTATGTTTTTAATGTTTAATGATATATCATCTGAATGCAAACCGCTTCTCCAGCGCTGATAACAAGGCGGCTCAATGAGAGACCGAATAGGCAGAGTGACACTTGCACACTTACAGTTGAAATATAATATCCTAAATACTTGGAGCAGGAAAAAGTGTCTTTCTGACTCCTTTGATGACAAGATTAGTTGCTGTTTAGTGCTAATCCTTTCTGAAAGAGCGTAATAAAACACAGTAATAAAAACGTCCTCGGTTTTTGACTTCCATCTATTACTTAGAAGGCACAAATTTGTCCCATATCTCACTTATAGCTTGTATTATCTATTTGTTACAATGCTGCTAGATTGTTATTTTTACACAAGCTAAATAAGTCTTCATTATTTGCCGAGCATGAATTCTGAACATTTACTGCGCACAGTCATTCACATGCAATGATTTAATTGCTTTTTTCCACTTATAATCTTAAAGATTCAGTTCTTCAGGGTAGAGTTGAAACTATTAGTTGATTAATCAATTAACAGATCATTAATCAGCAACAGCTCCTATTATCACTTAGCTGTTAAGTTGTTTTTTACTTTTACTGAAGTTATATATTCTTGAATTTTATGGCGCAAATGATTAATCAGCTAATAACTGTGAGAGAATAATCATCAGATTAATCAATCATGAAAGAAATAATTGTCTTGTAGCCATATTTTGGGGGTTTTAATTGTTGTTCACACTAAGTAAGGAGCTTTAAGTCTTCACTTTGGCCAATAATCATATAAAACATTTTATTAAGTGATTAATCAACTGGAAGATACTTATTAGCGGACTCAATATTTCTCTTATAGACAAATATCAACACAGCCTGTGAGACTGTTGAAATCCTGCTTCACTGTGCATGTTAACTGGGTTGTGTTTGTTTTGTAGCAGACTGATAGGAGATGTGTGCTGCTGTGTATGTCCTGTCGACGGTAACGGGCTATGTGCTCACCTCTGCCCTGCTGCTGAAATGCCCGAATCTTTTGCACCGGAGGAAGCGAGAGGCTTTCCGCAGCAGACACATTTCCCACCGTGGAGGTGAGTCAGTGGCACTCATTCAGATCTCAGTATTTATCATATTTGATTTTTCTTTCTTTTGTTCAAAATCCTCCTTAAAGAAAATGTTGCATGATAATGTACCCCCCTCCCCCACACACACACTGAAGTTTTAACATTTTTTTCACTAGTTAGTCTACTTATTATGCCAAAAGGGATTGTGTATATGAAGATTATATAAGATGCAACAATTATAAAATGTTTCTTATCTGAATACAGTATCAATATCTGTATAGTTGGACTGTTGTGAAATAGTTGGTAAATTTTTACTCAGTCAGTTATTTTGACCACTTTTGTGTCACACTGGGAGCTAGTTACTAATGTATAAACTAATAATAGAACTGGGATGTTAACATTTATAGATGTATTTGCATTGTTTTGCCTTTATTGGGGTGAATTTATAACTATGCTTCTATCAGACAGGACTGTCAGTAGCTGACCAAAGACTGGGTTTTCTTTTGTATTAAGTCTTTTATGCTGCTGTAGCTGGTTAGATAAACTAAAAATTAAAAATGAGATAAGTAAAGTTACATAAACAGTATGTGAATATACAAAGGTTCATACCTAGGGCAAATAAAATGTCAGCACAGGACACCCAGAACATCATGGGTGTCTCTGCTTATCTTTTCCTAGCAGTGATGGCAGCATTCCAGCTGTTGGTCCCACAGTAGTGCAGATATAAAGAAAATAATCTCCTACACTAAGTGTTTACTTTTTGCATTACAGGTGCAGGCGAAAACCTGGAAAACACCATGGCAGCTTTCAAGCAGTGAGTAGAAGCTGTTTGTATGTTTATCTGCATGCATGTGTGAAACATATCTGGTGCTTGTACTTGTGATTGTGGGAAGTGTGAGTCATCTGAGCTCGATAGTGTTCAGTTTATGAGTTGAACTGTCCGTTTTGTTTGTCTGTCTGTTAAACCCTGTTTCAACAACACACAGGCAGCGACGCCTTAAATCACTTTGAAGTCTTTGAAGTCTTTGAAGATTTACTGCTGTTATTTCTGATTGATTTATTAATGGAAGTTGAAGTTTACTGGTTTATGATTTTTCATGTTGGTTGACCTCAGTGACCACAGTGGTGAGATTGATGATAAAAGTCAATGGAATCTCCCAGGTATTGTGATAAATACTGTGTGTGTACTGCGTGTTGGTTCATGCAGCGCTGTGGATCTCGGCACAGACATGCTGGAGTTGGACTGCCACCTGACGAAAGATGAAGAAGTTGTGGTTTCACATGATGCCAACTTGAAGAGGGCCACTGGAATGAACGCGCAAGTCTCCGACATGGTCTACGCTGTGAGTTACTGCTCTCTCTTTAGTCATCCCATTTCCATATCTGACAGAGAAATAAATACCATTTTATTATTTTCTAATCTCCCTTCTGGCTTTATGAATTGTTTTCCCCTTTCTAGGCACCTGCAAAAAGGAAAATGTTAATGAGTATTTAATCAGTTGAATAATTTATTAGTAGTAATTTATTTTGCACAAATATTTGAGTTAAAACTTGAAACTGAGAAAACTTGAAATGAAGAACTAGACTTGTGTAAAGGAAGTAACAGCATTGATGGAAAATGTGAGTTGATCAGGTGAGGTTCATACCAAGTCAACTGATTATGTCACATGATGAACTTTTGCTTGATTTAAAAGAAAAAAAACAACAAAAAAAACGATCCAGCAGAAATTCTTGGTCAGTCCGTTGCTGCTCACTTAGGATCTCTGTTCTCTTCTGTTATAAACAACTTTCATGGTCTATTTTGCCCAGTGGTGGGCAAACCCAAACATCCCAAACACAAATAAGTGGCGGTCTAACAGAAATAACCTGCCATTTTAAAACAATTCAATGGCAGCTACATTAACAACAGCACTTTAATTTGACCATTAACGAAGCAGGCCACTGTCATTCTTGACTATTTTTGCCAAATTAGTATTAAATAAAACACTCACTTACTAATGGAGAAATTACATCTGCAATCATATACAATCCCAAAACAAATGTAAATATCCACTGCCTGTAAAACTATGTTGCCCTCCCCCCTGAACAATGCTGAAAAAAACTGGTCCATGGTTTAACGTAATAGCTGACCCCTGGCCTACATTTTTAATGTGTAATGAAAAAAAGATTTTTCGTAGAGGCCTTACAAAGTCCAGTGTGTTTGAAGGTCAGAGATCACAACTAAAAGTTGAATATCACATCAGTGGAAATGGTATTGATAAATGCCACTAATTTGATACCAAAGTGATATTTGTGGAACTGAAGATTAAGTTTGCAGTTTTAGTGATCTTTGGCCTTGTAGTACAGAGAGCTCTTCACATTAATGTTGCTTTGCTGTGTCCTTGCTGGGTTCCTGTCTCTTTTTATATTGTCAATATAAAAGGTCCGCAACTGCCCTGGACGTACAGGCTCTGACTACAGGCTGTAATTCTTGTCTATTAACCACTGACTGCTGTGTGTTCTTTGCAGGAGCTACCACCATACCTCTGCAAGCTGGGGGTAACTTTTCAGAGGGGTGAGCATCACATACCCATAATTACTACAAAACTAACTAAGTGTTACTCGGCGTTCTCAGTTACATGTGCATGTATATGTGATGGATGTTTGTTTGTAGGAATAAATATACAAGTATACTTAAAGTTTACGTTGTACAATGGGCCAGTTCATCTGCAAAAGAATTTAAAATCACAATGATCTGCTGTATGTAATGACTGCATTTACATGATATTTGACATTTGACAAAAAAAAAAAAAATACATTTTTAGTTTGCAAACTGTAGAAATATGTTCACTTTAATGTTTTTGACTTGTCCTTGTCTGTTCAGAGTGTTTCTGCGAAGGAGGAGAGGACAAACGCATCCCTCTCCTCAGGGACGTTTTTGATGCCTTTCCTAATACCCCTGTCAACATTGACATCAAGGTCAACAATGACACGCTCATCAAGAAGGTGTGTGTTTGTATCTCTGAGGTTTTTTTTTTTCTTTTGGTACTTTAACCCTCCTATCAAACAATTGTCCTGTTTTTCTCTTTCTTTTTGTTTGTTCAATTTTCCATGCAATATCCATTTGACAGCAGTTGCTATTCACAGATTTTAGCATGTCCTTAAAAAAAAAGTAGCATTAGTGGTTATCTCATTATATGTCAAAAGGTGTAAGTTAGCAGGCAGATACTGATACAAAGATCTGTCATTGACATTTTGTCATTGTCAGATTCTTTTGTAACTGTACATTGTAATTTTAAAGACTATCTGCTCTTCAGTAGCCCAAATCTCAGTGTCAAAAATGGTTTGGCAATAACCAACGAGGAATATGACAACATAACATTTTTGACTCATGTTTCACGTCTGTGTAACATGTTATATTGTGTGACTTTTTAATCCTTGCAGGTGTCCGAGCTGGTAGTGAAGTACAACAGAGAGCATCTGACTGTGTGGGGTAACGCCAGCAACCAGATTGTCAAGAAGTGTTATAAAGAGGTACTTTTATACGAGATGTGTCGCCTTACATTTGGATATACAGCTTATTCATTTTTTGTTGTTATTTACTTGCAGACTGTCAGTATTTTATGTTAAATTCACATTTGGTTCAACCATTTCAAAAAGTGAATCATCAGTGATAAGAACAACGTGCCATCAGTAATAATATTCTTTTCACCAAGTTGGCCTCATAGTGGGATGTATAAGGTGCTGTAGAAAACAGTGCTATCTGTCCTATACTGTAGGTGGCTCACTGTGGAGAATATTTCACATATGGAGATATTCAAATATTATAAATAACTTTGTATCCACTTCTTAGTGGAGTCAGTACTATAAAAACAAATCATCTCAAGATGAGATGAGATCTCTTTGAAAGTATAGACTTTATGAATGAATCACAAGGGAACTGAGCTTGAATCCTGGTTGTATGTTTGTGTTTTGCAGAACCCACAAATTCCAGTGTTGTTCAGCTTACCCAGAGTATTGCAGTTGTTGGGCCTCTTCTACACCGGCCTTCTGCCCTTTGTTCCCCTCAAGGAGCAGTTCCTTGAGATCCCCATGCCCTCCATTATCACCAAGTAAGTTTACACATAAAAATGAAAAAAACACAAAAAGAAAACACTAAAACCACTGAAATGAGACACAGAGCGACCAAACCAGACAAAAAAGAAAAACACAAAACAAAACAAAAAGAGATAACAAAGACTGGAGGGACTGAAGTGCTGATGATGAGTCAACTCTATATGCTTATGTAGGGCCACAAGATGTGGTTGAAAGCTCTGGAAAATTTCCAGCAAGTGGACCTTTTCTTCCTAAAGACACAAGTCTGGTTACATGCATGATTTTACTTAGTTTTCTTTAATTAAATGTACCTTGAATTTTTAATTCAGGTTTTAAAAAATTTCACAAAGTACATCTTGTTCTGGCTCAATGTACCCACTGTTCAACTGTCTGCAGTGAGTCTGTTCTGTCTCTGTTATCTCGCAATGCTGTTTGAAAGATGATCTCACTCACCAATTAAGTAATTAAAAGAGATATTCACACCCTTTGCCTGGAAAGTGTGTGTTAGTGAACTGTAAGGATCAAGGTCACAGAGCAGATTACACATGCTGAACATTCATTAAGGATTAAGTGATTTTCATTATTACACTTCTGTTGTTCTACAGTGTTTAAGTTGTACTAAATAGTTGCTTAATACAAATTCACCTCTCAAACACTGTTCCACTGTTTATGTACATACATGGACAAACAATCGGTTGTTTCAAATGTGCTCGACAAGGTATTACATGATCAGGAATTGTTGTTTGATAGTTGTGACATTTTCTTCCAGGCTGTCTCATTTATGTCTTCTTTAGTTAATGATTTCCTTTGCTTCCTAGAATGAATTTCAATCAGTCAGTTCAGCTCCAGTTCAGTCTTGAACTTGTTCCATTCAGCAGTTTGACTTGGATAAATTTAGCTGTATGTTATTATTTTGCACATCAACTAACCTGGAATGCAAAAGTGAACGTGAACTGATTGATTATTAAAAAATTTCCCACCACAAATTTTTGTCATGTCTGAATATGGCATCCATACCAGTGCCTTTTTTTTAAAACTTATTTTATGTTTCTGTGTTATTCTGCAGACTCAAGGATCCTAACAGATTAACTAGGAGTCAGCGATTCATCACCTGGCTGGCAGACACGTAGGTCACTCATTTGTCTTTATTTTAATTTCAGAGTGGCTCAATCCATAGACGTTTATAAAATAATTGTTTTAAACTTGTATAACTGGGCTTTTTCATCACTTCACCTTGTATTTTTCTTTTAGTGCTGATACTTTGTTGACTGTGGACACTGTATACACGCACTGTGCATTACTGTGTGACTGTGATTAATGCAGAAAGTTTACAATTCTACAACTAAACTTCACTCTATGTTTGCTATACTTGTAGTTTCCCCTTGCACATGAGCATTTATTTTTCTCTTGCAGTTTGCTGATGAGGAAAACTCTTTTTGAGCATCTTACTGCCAGGGGAATACAGGTAAAACTGCTTTTATGTCCCCTCTGTAGTTGTGCTCACAAAACAAATTCTACATACAGGTGACTGAATACATAGTGGGTGCATATTGGTAACTGTAGAGTTTGTAGGAATAAGAATGACCAACAGCCACTTTGTTTTACAATTTGTTTACATTACAGGTTTTTTTTATACAGTTTAACAGTGTATTCAATGTTGACATGTACTAACTAGATACTAATACGGAACTGTGTCAAGGTTAAGTCACTTTCCCTAAATTATCTTTACTACCAAGAATGAACTTTCCATAGTCTGAAATATCCTTGCTGAACCTGTCTACGTGCAGAGTGCTGTTTGTTGTAGCTGCAGTGTTACGCTGTAGTTACAAGCAGTTCCTGGGAAATGTAAGCGTTTCCTACAAGTTCAAAAATAGGCCGGAGAGGCCGCTAACACTACTGTTAAGAATACAGAGGCATTCTTGAACGTACTGTGACTCCCAGTACTGCGTGTTGTGTGCGTTTCAGGTGTACATATGGGTGCTGAATGATGAGGAGGACTTCCAGAGGGCGTTTGACTTGGGAGCCACGGGAGTTATGACAGATTTTCCCACCAGGCTTAAAGACTTCATGGACAGGAATGGCATTTCTAAGCTCCAGTGACCTGCCAAAATCTACCTCAACCCCAACCCCCACCACCACCACCACCACGACCACCAGTGATTATCCTTCAACCTGACTGACCTGCCAAATCAGCCCCCAATAACACCCACCCACTTTTACTGAACGCATTCCAGCAGGGCTACTACTTTCACACTGTGTTTTACAGGCAATAGGGATCTCCTTTATGTTCTGCATCCTGCACTGGTTTCAGGAACGAGTTGTTGTCTTGGTAACACACACTTTTGCACTTTCAGTCACATAGAATAATACTGAAAGGACCATGCTGTACCTGCTATATGTTGTTATCTCCTTTGAGTTGTGGTCTTTTCAGATGCTTTATTGCCTCGTGGCACACCTACACATCAGTGTGAGATTAGTATTACACAGCTAGTTGATCTTTTAAAGTATAGCTATAAAATGGGACAAAATGGCCATTGAAATGTGCTGTTCAGAAATCTTATCAGTCTTGAAGTTCATAATAGATTCATGACTTTCGGCTTGAAAAAAATTCTTTACTCTTTACTACTTACTGCCTTCAAATAAATGACAATTTGCAGTATTGCTGCATCGTGTAGTGTGCGAGTAAGAACACCAGCAGATGCAGCTTGATATTCATATGTAATGTTAATTTACCAGCTGCTTTATAATGTTTTGTGGTCCGTTTATTTATTTATTTTTGAACAATCTGACTGTCACTAAGCACATGCACTAATACACAAATTTAAGCAGTTGAGACATTTTTATATGTGTCAGACGCAAACAAAAAACTCATAGATAACAGGATACAGACACAAGTCCTCAGCTCCACTGAGTCTGAGTACTGAGGTCAGAAGTGCTACTGCTCAATATTTACAATAAATTAAAGCACAGGCAAATTTAATTCAACTGTTGATTGTTCTGTATAAACCACTGTTTTATGTTGTTTTCAAAGACAATGCATTGCTACATAGTTGTATGTTTATGTGTAGTTGTTTAGTCTCTAGACTTTTCTCTGAGGTATCATTTGTCCATTAATCAATCGGAGAGAGAAATTTTGCACAATATAAGGAACTTCATCTTGCTTATTTTAGTACTAAGTCGTACCTTTTTCACCTGTATTAATGTGATCGTCAACAGCATTCAACTTCATATTTAAGAAATATGAACACTAAAAATGTATGGGCTTTGAAGTGTACTGGCAAAGTAGATGCACTGATAAATGTTGATTGATTGCTGTATTTCAGTGATTTGAAATTTAAATCTATTTAAGATGGTGATTAACTAGCAATACCTCACTGTGGGTTTCAAAGTTTGAATGTGTAAAGATTATTAGGATTATCATACCACTGATATTCTGTTTCAAACTTGTGACCACACAGTGAGGGTCAGTATTGAATGTAGTATTGGTTGAATGTACTGTATATTGTTTGGTATTTTGCAGTCAGTGAGTATTGGAGTTTAAAATACTTCAGTTTGTTGTTTGTCATTTTGTCCAAGTGAAATATGCACCGGGATAAATCTGATGTCTGATATTTTACTTTGTTTGGAAACACCTGTACATCCAAAATCATCATTCTTTGGGAGAATGGCTTGTGATCTACCAATCATGTTACAGATTTTACATTAATGATTTTACTCTAGAATATTTTGATTACATAACCTGTGCAGTTCTGAGTGTACATTTGTTTTGCATGCTCAAATGAATATCTGATAAGCTGTTGTGTTTGAATATGTTCTGAGTTTGACAGAATCAGTTTGTGGGACATGGCTGCTTGGACCTCTCAAAATGAGAATTTACCCACATGGTGTTTGACAAGAAGTGATTGAACAAGTGCATTTTTTTAATCAATATCAATAAAAAAATAAAATAAAATAAAGTTAGATAAGTGGTATAGTAGAATAACAGTTTTATAATGTTGAACAACAAATATTTGCCAATTTATATAGATAAATATTTGGTAACCACCTGCAGACTGACAGGAGGTGGTGCTGTAGACGCGAGGGATTTAAGAAGTTTTCTCTACAGCTGGAAAGTAAATGAAGCTGGACATGTCTTGTTACAAGAAAATCACCGGCGGAAACATTCTCTTTACTCACTTGAACAGGCAAGGTCTTTCTGTGCTCTTCACCTGCTTTAAGTTGACTGATAAAACTACTCTCACAGGTAGCTTGTGTACTTCCTAGAGAGTTCAGTGAAAAAAATATGAGATTCCTTCGATATTATTGGTTTCTCGCTTCTACCTTCGACCAATAAGGGCGGTGTTGCTATGCCTGATCGGTTTGCTGATTGGCTGACGCGGCTGTCACTTACTCATCATGTCAACAGCCAGTGCGTTTTTTTACCAAAGATCGTCGATTCGGTTGTTAAGATGGTTCGCGGCGTCCGGAGTGTGCGCTCGTGACTTGTCGTGCTAACGGTTAATATTTTTTTTTAGCAATTTATTCATGAATAGGAGCGAATATCTCAAACAGTAAAGTAACTTAGTTAAATATTTCTTCCACCGTGTTATGGAAAGCAGGGTTGTGATGGTTGTGATGGTTAGGGTTAGGGTAAGTTTTTTCTGACAAGAGGCACATTTGTAATAGTAACTGTCGTTTCGCAAGGTTACACCAATTTGTAAAATGTTTTTTTTTTCAAAAGTGAACAGACACAACTACCCTTAGAAGATAAAAACAACGATGAAAATCAAATTTATTACAGCGTTAATCTTAACTTCAATAATGTAACAAGGAAACATGTTAAACATCAACTGTCGCTGTACTTATACTGAGCATGCGCGCCATGGTGTTTAGACAATAATAACTACAAATATGAATTACAACCGGATAGATAAATAGACGATGAAAACCACGCTGCTAAACGTCTACGTGGAACATAAAAACAGACACAGGACAGAAACTGACAGTCCTGTTGAATAAAAGAAACAATTCTACCTGTATAACGGGTTTCCTGCAAACACGGAAGTAGGAAGGAGTGTGTCCTCTCGCTCCGGCTGGCTCTTTCAGCACTCTCTCTCTCTGCCTCTTCTAAACTCTGCTGGGCATCGCGGCGCGTCAAAACATTGCGTCTCTGCAGGACTTGCCAGGGCCAGAGAGAAGAGGAAATTTGCCTGAGAAGGAATGCGAAACGAGGTTTAGAATTGGCACTGCCACGAGGAAAACGAGGAGGTGCGACATTTTCTAGGCTACGTGGAGATCCGCTTTTTCTTCCCTTCAAAGGTAAAATGATTTCCTCTGCGTTATTTTTCCACTGTGCTGCATTTGTTGTTACGCACTGTTTTCATATCGCTGAAGCTTATTGTGTACTTATATACAGCCTGTCCGATACTTTTTTTTATCGAGGCAACTTTTAACATAGACAGCAGCTACACATGCTGTAAAATGACAACAAAAGACAAGTTTGTGATATTGTATCCTGCAAACACGCATTAAATACTATTTGTCATAACTATTCTTCATGTGAGGACTGATGTTTTCGCCATGGATGGGATGCTGAAGTCTACTTTGTAATGGACCTACTGTATCTAGTGGTTATTATTAGGACGCATGCTGTTTGTGGTAGCAGTCCTGCACGTATGCGCCATCATCCGCGTGCACGCGCCTGACAGTGATTGTGCACGTCAGCGGTGATCGATGCGGGTTACCATGTAATATACGCTCATGTGATCATAAACTCTGACGGCAACCGCCTGATTCTCATTGATCTGCCAGTCATCGCAGATGTTAAAGCTTTTGAAAGCGGGTGGTGTGCGCGTGTGTGCGTGCGTGTGAGTGTGCGCATGTGTGAGTGTTTTCAGCATTGCTGAGACGAGGCATCCCCGCCATCTGTGCTCCGTGTGGTGGCTGAAGTTCTGCCCCAGATAAAGTGCGCCACTGCCTGTGACTTGATTCATCCCAATAATCAGATACAAACACGCTCTAACCATTAAACCTGCAAGTTTGTGTATTTGTTGATGTGTTACAGTGTTACGTATAGATGATGTGACACTGTCACTCTGCCATCCTGTACAAGGCAAGTAGACCAGCAGGTGGAAATGCTGCAACCCCCCCCCTCCAAAAAAAACCATCTACAAAATAAAGTCCACGTGAGTCAGTTCAAGAACAGACACCCTGATCAAGTCACAACCTTTCCTCTCAACAATCTGTTTTCATTTGCAGAGTGTGCATGCACATAGTTATTGATCATGTGAGGGGTTAAAACACAGTGATCGAAGACAGGGGTTACAGAGGCCGGCCTTGAAAGGTGATCCTTTACAGACAGGACTTGTAGATGTAAACAAAAGTTGTCTATGTGTTGTGCCTACAGAGTCTTTTCTGTCACATCACCCACTTTGTTTTTAGTCCCTTTTTATGACACATTATCATTTGTGAGCCTCTCAGAAATGCCTTCGAAATGATACACACATGAATGAGGGAAGTGTGACTCATAAACACAATGAGCAAGCAAGATAATGAGCATTCAAGGTGTGTTTCTTTTAGGTCTTTTTGTGAGTAAATGAAGTAAAATATGTGTCAAAAGCACCTGAAAACAGGCACCACCCTCCATAAAACTTCCCCTAACAGAAGAAGATTAGATGGAGGTACAGATAAAACACAGCAACTGCAACCAGACACACACACCTGGGATGCAAGAGCATCGTTTCATCAGTGAGATTTGATATGAGAGGGGAGTTTTTTTCCTCCTCTAGTCAGTGATGTCATGCTGCTGTATGCTGTTGGCCTTGGTGTAACACTGAATGGAGAGCATGCTGAAAGTACACGAAGTACAGAAATTGTGTCGGTGCAGCTCGTGGGCTGTATAGGACACACAGCTCATCCAGCGCTGAAGGGATACACGCTGCTTCTTCCCTCTGTCTTTCTCTGTTCATTAAGCAAACTCCCTGTCCCTGTCTGACTCTCACCCCCCCCCCCTCGCATCTCTTCCTCCCCTCTGTCTTTCTCCCGCTCTCGATCATTGTCAGAAACAGCATCAGCAGCGGCAGCATCAGTGCATTACATAACAAAGGTTTTTTTGTTGGGATACAAGGGCCCTTTTGGCTGGTGAGATGCGTGGCACGTAGCCTTTTGTGATGACACCCAGAAATGACCAGAATGGACAGCTCGATGACCTCAAATGACCTGCGGCAGGACTGATGAATAGCCAGAGTGACACGGAAAAAATAAATATACAAACATGCTGAGAGGCATCGAGACAGATGAAGAGAAGACACAGGCAGGCGGAGTGAAAGATAAACTGGTAAAAGATGGACAAACACCAAAGACACACACTGAGGTTATTTAGACAGTCTTTGCCCTGACGTGTCAGTTTTGATAACATTTTCTGCTGCTGGAGCCTGTCTGGATCTCTGCGATCTGCTTCTGTAGTCGTCCAATCAGTTATGTTATCTGTTTTTCTGTCAGAGGTTTTTTTTAGTGCAAATCAGCCTGGATTGACTCTTTGCGTCAGCATTTTACAGTGTGTCAGCAACATCCTTGTTCACACAAACAATGTTGCCTTGCAAAATGATTTTCAAGCATGTCCACCCACTAAGATGAGTGTTGTCCTGTTCTGGGAGGCTGATGGAAATTATTATGAAATGTCATACAGCGTCATAGTCCTGCCTTAAACAGGTCCAGGACATTTTCATCTGTTTAATGTGGTTTACCTACAGCTTATTTCATGATTGATAGACTGCTTGTCTTTACAGCTACCTATTTCCTTATTTTCTATTTTGTAATTCTGTCATTAGGGACTGCATATCAGAAAAACCAGAAAAAACATTTGATGACAGTTACAGAGTAAAATAAATATTATGGCCAAATCAGTGGAATTCATGCCTGCTAAATCAAAGCCACAACATCTCTAGGGCTGGAACTAACAATTATTTTCATTATCTATCAATCTGCCAATAATTATTAGGATGATTATTGTCAGTGTGTCCAAAACCCATTAATATTCAATTTACAATGATAAAAAGAACAGAGAGAAACAGCAAATCCTCATAAGTACCCAATGGTGGGTGTTTTTTTCTTAAACAATTAATTGATAAATCAAAATAGTTGCTGATTAATTTTCTGTTGATCAACTAGTTGTATAAATATGTCAACTTTAGTGCTCAGCCCCTCCATAGGCCTGGCAAATAAAAGCTAAGACTTCACTCACTGTATTAGAATATATTTTAAATCATATTAGTAAGAAGTATCAGTGTTCATCCAAAGCTGCTGACATACACTGGCACTCTGTTGTTAGGGCTGTAATGAAGCGATTCTTCAGCGAGCGACTGCAGATAATACACAGAGAGAACTCCACATGGATTATGTATGACCCATGAGAAGATGCGTAACACGTGCAATACTATAATCCTGCACTGCTGTTGAATGTCGCTCAGTTTAAAGGTACATTAGCACGTCAGGAGATTCACTACGTTAACATGCTGACAGCTAACTGTAATAGCATCCCATGGAGCGATTTCTACAGCACTTAGTTTGAGTAAACATCTCGTCTGTGTCATCTGGCCTCAGCTGTGATGGACGTCACATTTACATTTATGACATTTAGCTGGTACTTGCCTGAGTGTCTTGTCCCAAATACAGGAGTAGAGGCTTAAAAGAAGAAGCTTAAATATAATGTAATTAAATTCTAATTAAAAAGGTCAAGTTTGAAGCTTATGTTCTTAGATTACCTACAGTACCTAAGACTAATTACTTTGCTGTAATCAGACTGCAAATTTTATTTTTACGTATAGGGCTGAGTAACAAATTTTCATTATCTACTGATTAATCGATAATCTAATCTATAAGATGCAGGAAAATTGTGAAAAATGTCATTCACAATTTCCTTAAGTTCAAGGTCTTGTTTGTTCTGACCAACAGTACAAAACCCAAATATGTTCAGTTTACAGTGATATAGAACAGATAAAAAGAGCAAATAGCCGTTAGAGAGCAAGTAGCTGGAACCAAATATGGTTCGTATTTTGCTTCAAAAAATAAAAATTAATTTTATGTATTTCAGCTAATCAATGAACGAACCGTTTCAGCTTAAATTAAATTCTTTTAATAATACAGCATCCAAATATAAATGTATTGAGTGGGAAAGGGTTTCTGAATTGATAGGACTGGATGCCTCACAAACTTCTTCCTTGTCCTGAGATGACAAAGGATAAAACATGCTTTGGGTTAAACATCGGTCTGTATATCTGGTGTGTGTGTGTGTGTGTGTGTGTCAGTGTGTCTGTGTGTGTGTGTATCAGGGGTCAGCTCTGACAACTGTACTGAGCGTGTCTTTGTGCGCCAGTCCCACGCCGCTGGCATGGAGTCAGAGGAGAGAAAACAAGGGCACGTCTCACTGCCTTATTTATTTATATCCCCCGGTCCTTCCCATCAGCACTGGAGCCTTTATTGCCTCCGTCCGACACTAAAAACAATCATATTGCAGAGCAGTAAAGGAAAGAGGCCACTCTCCCCCTTTCTCTGTTGTTTGTCCTGAACTCACAGAGGCCTCCTGCTCCCATTCAGTATTTCATTAGTTTTTCCAGATGGTCCAGTAAAGATGGACAGGAAGGAGGAGAGACAGAATGGGACAACATAGTGTATTGTAAAGGTGATGAAACAACTCATAAAAGTTTTAAAAGTGTTTTCTTAAATAGAGAGTCACAGTCTTGTAAACTACAAAAAAGTTATTTAGTTAGAAATGTCATGTTTTCTGTATACATTTAAATTAGAAAGAATAGTAGTTGAAATAGAGAGGCAGACAGGTGAGGCTTCTCAACAACTTTATGAAAAGTACCACATGGGGATAGAACTAGATTAAATCATGTGATTGGTATGGTGTGTTTAACAGCATGGCCACAGTGCTGTTGCATTATCAATAAAACCACAAGGACTATAACTGCACCACAACGTAGAGAGCACAGGCCTCTAACCTTTTAGTTTCTCCTGTACAGTTAGTCAAAGCATACTCCTGTCCTCCTGGCCCCAAGCCTTTGGGATGGGTTCCCAGGCCAGCTTGCTAATCTTCTCAGTCACCAGGGCATACCAGCAGAAGTATTTTAGGGGCTCGGTCTATTTGGATATCATGGAGAGAGGATAGCACGATCCTCACGGTTGTGCTAGGCTAAGCAGATTATCTCTGCAGCCTCATAGACTTAAACACAGAATGTGAGCTAGCTTTGCTGCCTCTGTGCACTGAAAAGGTCTGACATTCAACTGGAGTCAGAGCAGAATGGAGACAGCTGCAAAGGAACTCCACCTTCAATTAATGACTGTTTTGATGTTTGATTTTCTGCCAATACTTACTTGATTTATTGATTAATTACTTGGTCAGTGAGAAATACCCATCATATTTTCAACAGTCTGTTGTGTACTGGCACAGCGGTACTTTGAGAACATCAACATGCTAACATGCTCACATCCAAAATGTTAACATGGTGATGTTTAGCGGGTATAATGTTTGCCAACTTCACCACTTTAGTTTTGCTTATTAAATACTTGCATTGGACAAATTTTGACATGGGGATGGTGCTAGATCAACAATTAGCGGTTTACCAAAGTCATTATGGTTCATCCATGAGAGGAGCATGTATGTGTGCACTAAAAGTCATGGCAATTCATCCAGTAGTTGTTGAGATATTTCAGTTTGAACTTCTTGATACTTCAGTAGTGGACCGCTGCCACTTCTTCAATGTGTTGGTTTCCTGTGTTGGGAAACCTGTACCATGTTTGAATGAATCTCCTGCAGTAGACTTCCATCAGTGTTTTCAGCAGTGACCCAGCCTGGGACCGGCTCATTAATAATGCACGATGTCATCTCATCATAGATTTTTGAGGTTTTAAGAGTTTCACAGATGCAGGCAGGTTGGAGAATCTCTAAACCCACAGAGCAGACTGTAATCCCATCAGCAATTATACACCTGTGGCTCAGTTTGCAACATTAGCTTAAGGAAGCAGTTGTTACACAACCATGTAACCATTAGATGCTGTTTTATCTTCCCTGTGCTCAGGTGTTCGCCTCCCGACCCACCGCCCACCACGGCCCTCACCTGCGTGTTGCGGTGCTTCCCCTGTGAGCCGACCTGGGCTGGCAGTCCCTTCTTGCACCGCCCGCCAACCCCGCCCATGGTCAGAATGACGCGCTCTAAGACCTTCCAGGCGTACCTGCCTAGCTGCCACCGAACCTACAGTTGCATCCACTGCCGAGCTCACCTGGCCAACCACGACGAGCTCATCTCCAAGGTAACCAGCAGCAAAAACAGCGCACTGCTCTAGTAACTTGTCTCATCTTACCAACAGCGGTTGTCCCTGGAAACCATTAGGATAGTACTTCAGGCAGCTAATTATTACATACTAGTTCTAGTTTACAGGCAGATGAACTTCATGTTTTGTTCTATTATGGGTAAGGTTTTACTTTTGAAACAAGCAATTTACAGTGTAGTATTTGTCTCTTCCAATTTATAGAACAGTTCATGTTAAAGAATATCATTTACAGTTAACAGCAATTCAAAGGACAAATGCTGAAGATGTAAAAGAGGAAGAACTGATCAGGAATGATAAAAATAAACAGCAGGCTCAACACCTGTATGTCTGTGTCAGCTGCAGCCACGCTATTTCCTCTGCATGGATTATGTTATAAGCTGTTTAGTGAATTGGATTATGAATGCACTATCACTTTTTCCACATGCAAAAATGAAAACATGCTCACCTGTGCACAAAGGCCTTTTGCCAATTGTAAGACAGCTGCTCTAAATAAATCTGGTTAATGTGTCTCTCTTTTCATGTTGTGGAAATTTTAGACTGCATTATTAGTATTAAAGCTACTTATGCATATGTCAACCAAGATGTTATCGGTAGCATATTGGTTATTACTGGCAGACTACACAGATAGATAGATATTATTATTGATTTTGTCTAATCATAATGAGGGCATTTTTACAATTAGGCCAAACCAGGTTTCTTATTTGACTGAAGCATTATGGCAATATAAGAGCATGCTTATATTTTTTTTATAGACTTATTACACTGTATAAAGGGTAGATTCTTGCAGCCTTTTCATCTTTGTCTCATCTCATTTGTGTCTGCAGTCGTTCCAGGGCAGCCAGGGCAGAGCGTACCTGTTCAACTCAGTGTGAGTATCTGTCCACAAAGGACAAACCTCTCCTGCTACATTTCCACCCACCTGTTTAAAAAAGGCTTTGCAGGTGACTTTATGTGTTAGCAAAAATATGCTGGACACACGGGAGAAACCTGATCTAACATGCTCAGGTCTTATCAAATAGGTTTACAGTACGTGTTGTTCCACTTAGTAGTTGTGTTGTTTTTCAAGCCCAGTGTAGACGGAGCCAGCATGTGCCTCAAGCGTTGTCATTATCAGCTGAATTGAGTGTGAAAATTAGGCTGTTTGAATCTATGCTTCACGGCCTGGTGCCCTATCACTATGCACCGTGTGAGTGGGTGTGAGGCAGTGACTCACTCTGAGCACATCATACAGTATCTGCATCTGAGTAACTTGGGCACTTTCATATGGCTATTTTTTTTAACTTTTCTCATGTTTCTCTGCTTATGTCTCCTTCCTCTCTACTTTCCTCCCCATACACTGATTTTCCCTCTCTCAGGGTGAATGTCGGGTGTGGACCTGCAGAGGAGAGAGTTTTGCTCACAGGCCTGCATGCTGTAGCAGATATCTACTGTGAGAACTGCAAGACGACCCTGGGCTGGAAATACGTAAGTGTCCTTGGCTGATTTGATGCGCAGCACCACAAACTGCATCCAAGGTTAGAGGATGATAAGCTGGGAGGTTGCTATTATAGCACTCCCTAATTTTATTTGCACCCTAATTATGTTTGGACCTCCTCTTCTCTCAGGGTCATTGCAGTGGTACAGCTGTGGACTGAATTATTTATTAGACAGACTTCTCAGAGCAGTTGGAGACAAGAAGGAGAAGTCTTAATTTATCTTATGTGACTTGTGATGAGTTTTTGTCATTTAACAGAAGTGAAAAATATAATCGATTTCATTGTAGTGGCGTTGTTATAGTAGTATAGTAGTCGTATAGTATGGCTAATCATCACAACTGTCATAATAGTTGATTAAACTCATAAACTCTGTCAGTGTGGTTGATTTTAACAGAGTGTTAAAATAATGTTGACAGCCTCACCGTGTACCTCTAGCTAATATTGCAGGTATATTTACAGTCAGAGTCTCTGCAGAGCTGTGATATAGCGTGTCAAAACACACGTGCAGTATGTATTTAGTACAGACGGTATTTTAGGTCCCATGTCTGGGTGAACAAAACAGGATCCACATGTTAGCCGTCTTCATATATCAACAGAGCTGAGCATGTGCAGCTGTCACTGGTGGACCTTGTCAGCATGGAGGTGAGAGTTTACATTATAGGTCGTGTGACTGTATCCTTAAAGGGTTAACTCATATACACATGTATACACACACAGTATCCTTGTTGTTTGGCTTCTGAAAAGGCGACAATTACCGGCACTCTTTGCCTAACCTCAAACTGTTACATTCACACTACGTGTCTAACCTTAAACCTAAATCTAAGTTTTTCCTTATGGTAAACCAGCTTCAAAAGTGGCTACTTTTCTGGGTGGCTCCTATTCCTGTCAGGACACTACAAGGCAAAGAAAACAGAGGTCATATGCACGCACACGCTCATAACACTAGATAGGACTTAATGGACGGCTGCCTTTAATATCAGTTGCAGCAGTGCTGATTTTCTGCACTCGTCAAAGTTTTATTGAGAGGCTTGACCTACTGCACTTCTACACTGAGAAATCTGATAACGTGTGTCTGCAGCTCTGAACCAAAATAGCTGAAGACAAAACAAGGTACAGACGCTCCGCAGTGAAAGAACATTTGTATCGACCTACTGTGCGATACTGTTTTCAAGAGAGGCTCACAGTGAGTGGGCTTTGAGGAAAAACACAAGGTTGTTAATGGACTTGGACAGTAAGCAGAAGTTGTCATTTTGTAACATTTTTATGGCATTGATTAGCAACTCTGTGTAGTGTGTAATCCAAAATGGAAAGTATGTAATAGCCTTTAAAACATGAGCTCTGTCAAAATATTGCCCATATATAATGTTTAGTTAAAAGGGGTTGAAAAACATTTTACACTATAAAACGGGATTCGATATAAATAGGTTTACTGCCTGCTGCTAATATGGTTGGTAACTGGGGCCAGGAAAAAATTATTTGGGAATATGGGAGGTGGAGGCAGAATAAATTTAGGTGCGATTAGCGAGCAGCAGCCACCACAGCTGAGTGTGACCACCATGAGAAACAGCTGTTAATCAAAAATATACGCTCCTAACATAATCTTGTTTTAAACTTAAAATTGTTGTACTCAAACCTGCTTTGCGTTAAATGCTGTTAGCATGCTAAAATGCTCACAATGACAACTAACATATAGATGTTAAGTCTTTTGCTAATTAGCGCTAAAGACAAAGCAAAGCTAAGGTGATTTGTTTTAGTTAGTAAGTACATAGATATAAACCAAAGAAATAGACATTAGAGAGCCTTTGCGGTTACCAAGTGGCATCAAGTTTGGTTTTCGATCTTTTACTTTACATTACATACTTATTCTTACTGTGTTTACAGCATCTCTTTAAGCTAGGCTAATTACTGTTGCAGTCATGCTTTTCAAATGATTGACATTTTGCATTCAGCAAATGAGAAAAAACGAATAAATAAATGGGTGAAAATGTTACTTAATAGAGCAACACTTAGTCCAGCTAATAAGCTTCTGTGTAGCTCAGACTCTTGCTCTGGTATTTCTTATAAATCCCAATCATATTTTCCAGAGGAATTTCTACCTCACAGTAGAAATGCACGTTACAGCCTGCAAAATTAGAGCACACTCTACGTCAGTGTTGGTGGTTGCAAGACTCAAACCTGTGGCCTTTTGTTTCCAGTTTTTTTTTTGTTTTTCTCTGGCAGATTTAGTGCTTAGAGACACATTCCTGCCAATATAAGGTATAACGACCCAGTCTGGTCAGTTTTGATTCTGCAGGCTCCTCTGCAGTGTTTAGTGACTGACGGTTATATAACCAGCTTCCAAAGAGCCAGGAGCAGAGACAGGCCAGAACTGAGTCAAGGATTGAAAAGACTGTCCTGAGCAAGTTTTTTTAGTCTACTTGTGTCTTTCCCTATACTATCCTACTCTCTGTCAGAGATATAAACATGTTTCTCTCTCTTCATTATTCTCTGTCCATCTGTAATTTGAATTAAATTCTGTCTCCCCTGTCCTCTGCCACACCCTCCAGGAACATGCCTTTGAGAGCAGTCAGAAGTATAAAGAGGGCAAGTTCATCATCGAGCTGGCTCACATGATCAAGGACAACGGCTGGGACTGAGGGACAAGCAGTCGGGACATGACCACAGCTGTGGAGGGGAGGGGGGGACTGGGTGGCTGGATGGATGGACAAATGGATGGGAGGAAGAGGGGGGGCATGGTGGGTCATATGTGGTGGGTGAGTGTGTGACTTTGGTTTGGCTGATTTACTATTAACCTCTGTAACTCTCTGCCCATCCCGCCCTACCACACCTCTTGATGTATACACACAACATACACACACACACACACACACACACACACACACACACACACACACACACACACACACACACACACACACACACACACACACAAACACAAACACAAACACAAACACAAACACAAACACACATCAAGGTCCCGGACATCCCAGCTTGACAGAGAGACAGACTAGGCAGGCTTGTACGCAGCTAGCAGGACTAGGTAACTGGCCAGCAATACACGACAAGATGTCTCATTTTCATGTTTTTTTCAAAACTGAAGATTTGATAGCTCTTAAAAAGGTGATAACGTTCCCCCTATACCTGCTAGGAGATATCTTCATTGTGTGAAGTATTCTACCTTCTCTAATAATAATGTTAAAACCAGTTGTTAACGGGTAAATCAGTGGAAATTTAGCCAGAAGGAGGCCAGTTGGCCTGGTGGTGTTCACTGGCCTTGGCTGAAGAGCTGATGGACATTCTCTCTGTCCAGAGCGTGAATGAGATGACCTAAGATGATTATAGCAAATCCAGCTGATCGGGACCATGCCAGCTGGGCCAGTGATGAGGCCTGGCGCTGAGGCTTGGCACGGAGGCCCGAGCACATGGACGTTGGGTTGTGGCGGGGGGAGGTGGGCCACTCACTCCACATGATGGGGAGGGGAAGATCCTGATCCAGTTATGCAGTGGCTTTGATGGCCTCTGGCTGGGATCCACTCCATGTCTTGCCAGTGATGTGGTTGAGGACGAGCAGGGTGGGCCGACAGTGAAAGAGATACAGACAGACAGCCACCAGCTTGTCCTAAAACCTCACAGGAATTTGCCCTCGCAGCAGCAGAGCAGGTCTCCTGGGTTTTATTCATCCTTCGATACACAGAGTCGTGTAATGTGATCTGCTGATCCTCCCCATGTGTGTCTGGTGTCGGCAGACGCATTGTCCACCTTTGTTACTTGGCCAGATAGAATTATACAACATAAGCTTGTCTCAGGTGAGTGATTTTGGCAGGGATTCCCAAAGGTTTGCGAGCACTGTGGGTATCTCTCTGCTGTTGTAGGTTGATAAGCAAAGGTGACGAGGCTCTGTAGGCTTGGGAGGACGGCTAATGATCAGTCAGACACAAACACAACCCCGGTTATCATGCGAATAACAGACCTCCCCATAGTTTGATCTGAAGAACCAAATTGCCAGTGCATGACTGGTTTCATGCGCCAAGGGAAATGCAAATAGTAAAAAACAAACACAAAAAGTAAGTTATTACTTACTTTTACTGAAATTACAATGTACATACATGACCACGGAGGTGTGCACTGTAAATGCATATGTATAAAAGGTAATACCTATCACTCTCTTTCAGTCTGGGATGACTGCTGTTTAACTGCTGTTACACTGAACTTCACAACTGGCCCTCACAAAACATTATAACAAACCTACTGGGCAACATCATGAAGCAATGCATTAGACAGACCTACTTACTTATTCTTTTGCTTCTTAATGCACCAACACATTACCTTCTTAGGTTTTCCCCCAGTTTTAGATCATTTTTCTCACCTGAGTTAACTTGCTAAATAGTCCTCATGCATCATCGGGCTTCGAGCTATGACACATGGGTAATATTTGAGAAAACATTAATGAGAAGCATTGCTCAGGTACCTTGAAACTAACTTTTCTTTGCTAAGCCCAGGATCTTACTTAATGTGCTGGATGTGCTATTCTCTGATGGAAATGTGTTATTTTCAAATGAGAGAATCCATTACAGCTGCCTCCATCCTGTGGAACGTTAATGCATGCATGATCTAATACTAAGAGTTTTCTGACCAGTTTTGTGCTCGGCCCTCATCACGTTTTTTGTGAAAAAAAAATTGTGTGCATTAGAGTTGCACTGAAACCTTGTGCTGTAATACAACATCTAATCAGTTGCATCCCAGTCCGTTTGAGCTGTGAGATCCCTCTGCAATGGCACAAAAGCACTGCAGATTAAATGTGATCCTGGTTTAGGAAAGTTAAATTAGTTGCCCTGTCAAACATAGTTTCCTGTCATTGCAAACATTGCTCTGGACGTTGCCCTGTATATGGTGAGCCCTGTTCAAAACTCAAACCTAAACAGATAACTCTTCTTCTTCTTCAGTAACACTCAGCAGCTGATTGTTCAGTCGGAGGCTGTGACATTAAACCCAGCACAACCAAAGAACCCACCCATCAACAATAAGTTGACCAAACAAAAGATCTCATTTTGCTTGGACAAAGTGTTGCAAAACAAGGGGGTGTGTGCATAGCTGAAAGCCAAGGTTGTGGATAGCCTTTCTCTGTGATATATATAATGCATTATGATTTTGTAAACAAAAGATCTTAATATATAAATATATTCTATTTACTGTATTCACCATGAGGATTACCATTCATGTCAACCTCCGTGTTACAGACTGTAAATAGTGTTAATGTATTGTGTTTTATCTATGATCTATACGATGATGAATGAATATGATTTAGGTCATGTCATGCTTTCTCTCTGGTACCCCACATTGGCTGTACGATACTACTTTTTTACTGAAAATGTTTCAATTTTAATGTCTTTTGTAAAGGAGGATGCTGATGTTGACTATATATCATTGGATCTTCATCTAATAAAAAGCACCTTGATATCTGTATGGAATACAGAGTTTGCTTCTTCATGTACAACCTTAAATCTTGATACTGTGAGTCATGCACCTTAAAGGGGCACGCCAACTTTCATTAATCTGGGGTCAAAAGAGACAGATTTTGAAAAGAATGGTCAAATTGAAGCAACAGAGCTTAGATATCCCAGGTCAAATGCCATACACACTGGAATCTACATTTTCCATAGTGCGGGAACATTGCGTCTTGTGTTAGGCCCTCTCTGCATGGTAGACATCCATGTCTTTCAAATTTCACCCCCGAGTTCATAATGCAGGGGTTTTGTTATGAATTTGAAGTCTCAAGACAAATTCGGGATAACCTTGATGATGTGATCAGGGTTATTTATAGCAAGACTTGATTATATTAAGTTTAAAATTATTTGATGTTTGAAGGCTCTTTGTGTGTAACAGACATATAAGTTGTAAAACCTTAATTTTATGCCTTTTTAACTATGATCACTATCACAAACATAAAACCACAATCAAAATGTGTTCTCTTTTTTAGCTCTCGTCCATTTTAACTAATGACCTACTTTAATAAATTCATCTTTAATTAAATACATTTCAAAATATGATTTAAAAGTAGCTTAACCACCTCAAATCTTGTATGTTTCAACGTCGCTAGCAATGAGTTACTGCTACTCTGCTAAGCTAGGCTAGTAAGATCCAGTTTATCTGGAGTTACTTGTTTTCTCAACTAAGATTCAAGATTTAGACACTGTCTTATTTATGTGGTATTACAAACTTAATTTGCAGCTTTGTCAGATAACTCATTTGAACCGCTGCTTTGATTTTGCAGATGATAGATGCGAGTACAGCTTCTACACACCAATAACATTCTATCTTAATTAAAACACACATATGATCAACAATAATGGTGAGAGAAATTAGTCATTCACTCTAATTATGGGCTGGATGTTTGCGTCAATTGACCAGACATCATCAGAGGATGTGCGCACAAAGTCTGCTGCGACCGAGCAGTGATAATAGGTGGTGACATTTTGTTGTCCCCATGGTAACAAATGCATCATCTGTTACTATGGGGGGGGGGGGCTGAGAAAAAACAGTAACAGCCAACAACAGCAACAACAACAGCAGCAGCAGCAGCAGCAGCAGCTTGGTTTCTCTTCCACCAGTGTCACGTCTCAATTTAATATAGGAAATATCGTGCAGATGATTTTTGGTGTAAAAGTGGATTTGAAGATGCGTGTGCGTGTATGCGCATGGAGGATGGCTATGAGTGGGTGGGGTAAGAGTCACACCTGTTAGTCATACATTAATCAAGCTCCTCATCATGCTTACTCTCCTCCTCTTCCTTCCTCATTTCAACTCCCCACCACCACTCTTATATATATGCTTTTTCTTTTCTCCCTTTCTTCTTCAATTATCCTTTATCCCTTTCCCCCCTCCCTCTGTCCCCTGTCCTCCTCTGTCTCTCCCTATAGTGTTGTTTTCAATGATCCTCCTGGGCTGATTTCTCTCTGTCCGACTTGGCTAACCCACTCCAGATCTCACTGCAGCAGATGGTGCTGGGTTTGCATTGACCAGGTCTCCTAGCAACCCAGTCTCTCTCTCTCTCTCTCTCTCTCTCTCTTTCCTAAAGCAGAGCAGCAGAGGAGTTGGTGTCATGCACTGTCTGGGTCTGCCGTGCCCCCACCCCTCCTCTGTCTCTTAGTTGATGTCTATGTTTATGTCTGTGCCTCTGTCTCTTTCTCTCTCAGATGCAAAAGTAGGGCAGGGGGCTGACTGTCTGGATTACTATACATGTGTAATGATTAAATTTGATGGGCAAAATGGGCAAAGCAGGACACCACAACCGATGTGATTTGTAACCCTATGTGACCTAGATTTTACAGACGTTCACGTATGTTGTGATGGCAGGGAAAGATCACATCTGGGTCACGCCGGGTTTAAAAACAACTTTGCCCCCACATTCATGTTATTACTACCTGCCAAAAGCTACGT
This sequence comes from Seriola aureovittata, assembly GCF_021018895.1. NCBI lineage: Eukaryota > Metazoa > Chordata > Actinopteri > Carangiformes > Carangidae > Seriola > Seriola aureovittata. The sequence goes on along the minus strand of NC_079367.1, from coordinate 12,414,200 downwards.
GTGTGTATCACACCATCAGGTTTGCATGTACAGACATGCGACACCGTGACACAGTCCAGCAGGCTGCAATATACAGTCTGCTCTGCCCAGACACACACACTGTACTTCATGAACACAGGAGGGCAACTAAGGACTTGTAGCCTGAAATGGTATTGGTTCTTGTGCTTTCAGGCTGCCTGGCCTGAGGACACACACACACACACACACACACACACACACACACACACACGGAGGGACCCTAAATATAGCCTCACTACACTCTACACTCTACTTCATCTGTTTATCTCAACAGTTTTTATTGTTTTAATTGAGGGGAGGTGGAGGGATTTACAGCAGCTGAAAGCACACAATGTATGAAGATTAAGTAAATAAATTTAAGATTTTGAAAGCAAGAAATAAATATAGAAATACATTTGCAATAAGATGCTGCTGTCTTACAAATTGTGTGTTTTACCTCCCTTAACCTTTTAGTACTTAACGGTATTTAATGATATTCTTATCTAACTTGGAAAGAAAGCAAATGATTTCTCCTTTAAACTTTTCTCCAAAATGCCATTGTGGCAACGTTTGGTCCTGACAAACAGAAGTTCAGAAGCACAGTCACACAGAAGCCTCCAAAGTCTCTAATGGCCCACAGAGCAATCATCCATCATGCACACAGACAGTCACAGACTCTCACAAAACCACCGCCATCACACTTTAGTAGTGCTGAGGGGGGAAAAACACAATAAATGGCAGTCACATACCATATTATGATGCTTCTGTCCCTGATTAATTACTTTAATTTATTTTTCCAGCTGCATCACACAGACAACACGAACACTTCATCATTCTCCTAGAAGTCTGTTGCCTCGTAGCACAAAGAACAACAACACACTGCTTCATGAGAGCACTAAATAACTTTGTGTGTACTTTCAGTAAATAAAGATGTGCTTGCTCCTTTGTAAAAGGTTGTGTCATACAGCTAAGCGGTACCAGATATTGATGAGGTAGCCATGAAGCGTCCCCAGGAGATTGTCTGCAGCAGCATCTAAAAGCTGCTTTTGTGGCTCTTCATTCTGTTGAGGGGAATCATTGGCCCCTGAGGGAAGCAAAGTACCGCCTGCTTGTTTGTTTACTTGGGAAGAAGTGCCCACAGGCCTCAGTGGAGAGGGCAAGACTTTTTTCCTCACCCTGTGACCTCATATCTGTGTCAGGCACTCAAAAGCGGGCCGAGGCCAGCCTTGCCGGATACAATGTTCAAGGCAAGCACAAAACAGTGCATTCAAAGGCCTTCAGTGAGGGCGGCCTGAGTGATGACACTTTGCTGTTCAGAAGGCGGACACTTGTATTCAGATAAACCCTTCCATAAACAGTAAGAGCATTCAGACAGTTTTACAATACAAAGGTTGTTCCTTTCAGGTGTCCTTCACTGACCTTCATCACATGGTGGTGAAGCTGCGATTCTCCAGCTGTGCTCAGGTCACGCCCCAGATCCAATAGCTGATATTTTTGGAGGGTCGCCATCATCTATGAAATGTAAACAGAATTATGTTATTTTTACACGCACAGCCTTTATATTCCCTGGATGGCCAGTCAGGTAAGAGGCTGTTTTTGCTGGTGAAGCTCAGTGCTTTGAGTGAGAGTGTGTGTGTGTGTGTGTGTGTGTGTGTGTGTGTGTGTAGTGTCTGACCCAGATTTTTTTCTATCAATTTAAAGCATAGAAGTTGGGGAACAATATTTGTATATTAATAGCTTCAAGATTTTTAAGGTAGACATTTCAGATTTTATTTTAGGAATTTTATATATTAAAGGTATGTAGAAGGGTCTAATTAAATAAATGTCTCAGCTTTGTCTAGGACTGAAGTGCCTAATGAACATCCGCTGCAAGTGAAGAGGACAATGTCTTTTCTATCCATTTGGATTGACGACTCCTTAAATAGCTAAAAGGTCATTTGTTATTTTAGGTCTTGAATGGATGTGGTTTGGTTTATTTGGCTCGCAGTACACTAATCCATGTGGACCAGGAGCAGTTTCAGTAGAAAGGACAGACATGATCATTAAGTGTTTTAATCTCTGTTCATTCACAGAAAATAGCAGCTGTCCATCAGTTAAAAATGTATTAAGACATAATTTCCAGGATTATACTAACTGCTTTAAGAGTTATGTGTCCAACTGAGTAAGCCACCTAAATGGTTCTTGGTATATCTTGTAATAAATGATCTGGTAAACCTTAAATTTGTGCCATAGAGAGTGAAACACCTGAAATGTTTTGTCTCAAAAAGACATCAGCAGGCTGAGTCTCATGGGCTGCACCTGAACCTTACCTCCATGACATCATCAGCTGTTAACAGGCAAACAGATGCTGAAAAATAGCTGCAATTAATTGTTGAAAATTCCCACTAAATCCAGTTTGAATCAGGAGTAATTCTGCATTGGCGAAATATTCGGCAGCTTGTATAAAGTTGTGTTTTTTTCTTGAGGATCAAAGTCCAGCTTGTGTCCGGTCTAAGCAATGTGTAAGAAGATGAATAAAAACAAAGGGTATGATGTGAAACGCAGTGAGCATGAGTCCAGCTCAGTTTATCTGTAAGTCCCAGTACAATATCTAACTACTAGCTAAAACACTACCGCTACCTTATTTATTCCCAATGAACTTATAATACAATACAAAGCGGGAATGAAACTCAACAAGCTTCATGTTAGAGCCAAATATGTTCTTGGAGAACTGAAAATCTAAAGAAAAAAGTAAGAAGGTACAGTATATTATATAAAGGATTAATTATAGAAATTATATATGTGATGATGTTGCAATTATTTTGTTGTGTGTATGTTGTTGCTACAATGAGTCTGAGGGGTTTCAAGGAAAAGCTCGGCCTGCTGACAAATGCAACACTCGGTCCCTCAACCACAGAAATAAATCTTGATAATTTAATGAAACACTGGCCGTTTACAGTAAAAATGAAAATGCGAGTTATCGACCATTGTCTCTTCTTGTGTGTCTGCTTTAAATTTACTTCAACATTGCAAAACTCTCCTCATCAAGTCCTTGTTGTTTGAAATTCAAATCTTTAAAGTCTAACCTTTTTAAAAACAAGTGAAAAAGTATACTAATCAACTTGTTTTGTAAAAAACAAGGAATCTTCACAGGGACAATTGAAAATATAGGAAAGAATAGGAAACCCATATTGTGGTACATCATTTTGCAGGTTATTTCTTCATGGTTGTGATAGGGGAGCAAACTTCATATGTCCAGAGGAAGACACTGACATGAACAGCTGCACTTAGTCCTAGACAGATATAGAAGTCTGACATTGTGCAACCAGCATTGTGACACCTCCAGGCCTAATGTTAGATGTCTGTTGAGATCATATCAAATGCTGATTCAACAACTGGTGTTAATGTTTGAGTCAATATTTGACATATTATTACATTTGTTTTGTATGCTGTTTCAGCAGCAAACAACAGATTTGATGTTGAGTCACACTGATATATAATGAGGCCTTTATTCATCCCTGTGCAGACCACTGTAGGTAAATTTCTTTCCATGAGTGACTGAACAGGCAGCCTGTATCTGTCGGTGTCATCGTACCTGCTGATTTAAAGCATGTACGTATATATGTGTGGCTGGTTGGTCCCTGCTCGTGTTGGAGAGCAGAGGGGAGACAAACAGAGACACTACTGCTGCTGCTGCCGCCAGGAGACCTGCTGTAAAGCAACCCAGCACAGAACTGCAGAGACTATAAATAGCTCAGCCCGTCTTTCTCACGGGCACCACCCACCACATTACCCATGTGACAGAACAGCAGCACAGAAGAAAACAACACAGCACCACTGCATACTGTACCACATCAGAGGTAGCCTGCCCACTGCTGAATGAGGACATGAAGTCATACCACGTCACTGAGGGAGAAGAGAACAAGTAGTGCTGACTGAAGACTCTGCTTGTGAAGACCATGGACCATCGGCCAGATTAGATCAGATCCTCCATCACACAATTTGTCGTTTTAGCAGACTGTATCATTGACTCTCCTGTTAGCTTTGTTGCACCTCTTAAATTGGAACAAATCACACTTTTATCCTTCTTATTATTTCAAGGGTTCCCAGCATAGCTCTGTGTAACTTTAACCTGAATTGACGTCTCCAGAATTAGGTTTGTGCATCTGGGGAAATTGGATGTCCATATGAACTCTGACTATTTGTTTAAATGTATGTCTATGACAGCTGTCACTGGCCTGTGAACAAGAACACTGTTAGCTTTTAATCCCACAAATGACCTATACTCAACTGGCAAACACCTGAATGAACCACTGAATTAGAGCAGACACTTAACTCATCCCTAAATCTTTCATCACCATATCTACTACTTGCCTTTCTGCTGCAACAGTTCCTCAGCTTGTTGTTGCTTAAACACAGAAGATTTACTGCTGTAATTTTGTGATTTTGTACCAGAGTCCTGCAGGTTCATGGTCCTTGCTGTCAGTTAACGAGGCACACCTGGTCTGTGGGTACATGACACCAGGTGTGGCTCGTTAACTGGTGGAGGAACACCTGTCCAGTTTGAAGGGATATGAACAGCTTCATTCTGTCAACATTTGTACTCTATTGCACTGTTAAATTTTTGAGCTTTTGGTGTCGACAAGCCTCTAATCTCAATGATAGCAAAAAAACAAACAAAAAAAACAAACAAACAAACAAAAATACACAAATAAATCCAGCCAAGCTTAATTAAAACATTGGATATATACAATGCAGAGGAAATAAACAAGAAACATTCATAACATAGGTTGACATTATCTTGGAACAAGTAGCCTCTATTTTTCTGTGTTAGCGTCTCAGTAGGAGTCTGTTGCATTGAAGCTACGAGGAAATAAGACTGATCCCGGAGCACACTTTAGCCCAGATTATGGATTTCTGTAATCTCAGCACAGTGGTTTCAGATTACGCTGATTCATTTACTCACAAGTCCTGCAATACCTCTAACAAATCTGTGTGTGTCTGTGTGTGTGTGTGTGTTTGCGTGCGTGCAGGGGGATGTTTTGTGTGTTTTACTTTGTTACCAGTGCAGGACGAGCAGCAACACAGTTTTTTTTTTTTGTCTCTAACTTGACAATAATTTATTTTCCATCCAATGCCAACAAAGCACTTTAAATTCCATGAGTCAATGCTTTTACTGGAAAAGAATCCACCCCCCCAAAAAAATAAAAAAAATAAATATATAAATAAATAAAAATCAATTAGGTGCATTATGATTTTAGCTTCCCCCTGATGTAGATGTGAGGTTGCTCCTACTGTAAAAGACAATTACTGAGCTAACACACCCTTATTTTCTTCCACTCTCTCACACACAAGTAGCCTATTGTTTGCACTGAAAACACTATCATTAATGACATCATTCTACAAATTATCTCCTTAAAAAATGAAAAGCTTGAAATGCAATTACTTATTAATTTTGTTGGAGTTCCTCGAGGTTTTTCACTGTGTGTTGCATTAGAAAGTAAGAGGATTAATACAACAGCAGTTGAGGCAATTTATCTGTTTGTGATTGTTATGTAACATCCAACTTTTCCAAGAATAATACTGTGGAGAGGAAAAACATAAAACTGAATTACCTGAAAATAACTTTGTCTCCCACTTCACTAATCACATTTCCTGATCACTGAAAGCAGCTGCTTTGTCTAATACACAGAAGGAAAATAAAAACCACACTCCCACTTCGGTCTGTATTAACGAGTTGAAATATTTATTTTAAAAACTGAAAAAATAAAACAAACCCACCAACAAAGTTTTAGTATATCATACAAAGACATATTTCAATGTTGCTATGTGAGTATTTGTTTCTCTTTGACTACAGTGTGAGGCAGTTTGAAAGGCTGGCTGAGCTGGTAGGACTACAGACACAGACCCGAGAGAGAGAGAGAGAGAGAGAGAGGAGACAAAGAGAGAGGGAGGTTAATAAAGAATATTTGGGAAAAAAATACAACCAAAACATCACTCAAGGTGCATTCAGTTCATCTTTCAAGACACTTGTAATACCATAAAAAGCGGATGTATCCTTCTTTTATGGTACGTTTTTTGTTTTATATTCCAATTATTCTAATGAAATCAGCTACCGTTTTGCCCATGTGTGGGAGAAGTGACAGAACACAGCTAAAATCCTTATTAAATACAAAGACCTGGAGCCAACAGTACTACAAATAATACTTGCTCTTAGCTTTAGCCATGGTTGGTGCAGCAGATGGGTGGTGTTGAATAGGAAAAATAATAAGTATATTTAATAATTCACTTTTTATGATTCAACCATCTGCTGCTCCAAGTGGTTTAAAACTTTTTTGTTTGTTTTTAAGAATTATTGGCAAATACTATTTGACCAGCGTCTGTTAAATACCCAGTGTCACAACTGTTTAGAGATACGCAGCTGAAGCGGAGCGTCAAAACTAAGTATGTTAAGACACAGAGAGAGACAAACTCCAAGAGAATCATCATTGCCATCATCGAACAGAAAGAAGAAATAAGGTTCAAAATGGATGCCTGCTCATGTTGTGGTTTTTACACAGAAACATGGTCAGTCTTCTCACAAGAGTCCACTGGAAACAAGTTGAAAGTCAGTTCATGAGTCTCAGCAGGAAATTCTGTTAAATAACAACCTCTTACGGAAGAAATAATGACTTATATTAGTTATGTGGGGCGTTCATGTGCACCATTTTGTATCCCTCATTCAATTAAACTGAATCCTTACTTGGAGAGATGCAAAAAATTGATGCCACTGAATGCTTTTAGATTAAAAGAAAGCAAAAGATTATTTCCAACAATAAAAGGCTTGTAGTTTATATACACAGCTACTTGGTCTTGAGGAAGCTATTAAACACTGCAGTCTGTGTACTGCATACTTCAGAGTCCACTGTTGTCCTGGCAATGCAGGCCGTTAGTGAAGGATTTATAAAACTGCAGTCAACTATCAGTCCTGCAGGGTATTTGAAGAGGCAGGTAAATCTTTAACATTTCATCAGTAAAAGGTTTGCGCAGTGGGATGGCCTCAAACTCTTGAAACCTCACATTCAACTTTGACTCAAAAATGTCAAACCTTTTAAGGATTTTCATTTGCTTCTTCTGCAGATTTATCTGACTAAGCTGGCAGTCCTGTCTCCTGCAATACCCTAAAAGGATTATCATCCTCACCGGGAGCACGGTCGTCCTGCTGGCAGGGTCACTACGTCTCCAGGAGGAGCAGATACTTGCCGTCTGTCAGAAGACGACACTGTTAGCAGTTCATTATGTGACTGGATCCCAGCTCTACCTCCAAAGCTGCTGCTGCTGCTTCTTTGTCAGGTTTGCAGTAGTGCTGCTTGACCACTGAAAGACACACCTAAAAATATGCACCAAGAGGGGGTCTCCAGCTTTATTTAACAACTCTTTGTTTGTTGCCAGACACGAGCTGTTGTTGTGAAGAAATGAACACTTTACTGAACAGAAAAAGTAGTAGACCTCAGTGTTGTGGCTTTTTTCTACATAAAAAAGAGGGTTTCCTCTCATTAAACCTCCTTTACTAACTTTAATGTTTAAAGGGGAAAATAACAAAAAATGACCCCATGTCATTAATGTTTGAGCAACACTTCTCAACCTCCCCATGATGCACCGCTACCTTTGACCTCTGACGATGTAGCATGAGGTAGACGGCAGTCTCAACGCTCACGGGGAGAAGACTGTTTTGTGTGCTACTTCCCTGTTCTAGTTTTAAAATTTCCAGGCAAGCTTCTGTTACAATATAAAAAAAAAAAAGAAAAAGAAAAAACAACAACAACAACAACAAAAAAAAAAAGAGGGGGCAGGTCAAGTTAACAGTCATGGTCGTTACAAAGGTGAGGAGGGGAAAGGCAGAAAGTCCAGTGAACCAGCCAGTGAAGCGGTATGGACTTAATAAGGTGATAACTCACAGTGAGAAAAGAATAGGAAGAAACTAGGGAGGAAGAGAGCGTCAAACTGCACCGACAGATGAAGAGCAGCTCAGGCTCCCACAGCTTTATAAGCTCACAACGCGGACCAACAACACTTGTTTTCATGGGAGAGCATGCATGCCGTGTATGTTACACAGAGACATGATGTTGGGGCTGGGGTGGGGCGAACAGTCACTGATCTCCGCTTTTTCTGCTGAGAGTTTGGCCCTTGTGCAGTGCATCCTGGGATGTCTTGAGTAGACCTTGTGCTCATAGCGTTTCTGCTGCGACTCCTCGTTATTAAAAACCGTGGGAAAAAGAAAAAAGAAGAAGAAGAAGACAATAAATACTTGGCCGAACGGATCAACTTCTTTTGACAGACACAGTCCTGGGGGAGAGGCAGAGGGGGACATGAGGCTGTGACATCAGGCTGCACTGTAGCCCCCCCCCCTCCTGCACTCTGCTCCTTACATCCATTTATTCCTCCCTTCGACAACCCCCTTCGCTGAGCCCTTGGTGCTGTCCCTTATGGAAGCTTCGGGACAGAGGTGGAGAAGCGGGTTTAGAAAAGAAGCACCTTTTCATTTGGCTTAGATAACAAACAAGCAAAAAAAAAAGAGAGAAGAAAACAAGGGGGAAAGAGACTGAAAAGTGTGTGTATAAATAGAAAGAGGCAGACAGAAGCCGGTCTTATGGTAGAGGAGGGGGATGAGGGGTGGTTGGGGAGGGGTGGGAGGTCTCAACCAGTGCCTGTGGAGAAGACGGAAAGGACAGATTTTAGTCGTTTTGACATTTGTACGACAGTACTTTTAGGGTATATTCATTGCGGAGAGGTTGCCCTTTATCCTCACCCTCCTCTTCCGCGCCCCAGCCCTCTGCTACCCCGGCCAGCTCGTAATGCTTCTTCCTCAGCTCGCCAAGACGCTCTCGCTCCTTCTGCAGTCGAGTCTCCAGCTCCAGAACCAGGACCTGAGGAAACACAGACAGGGCGAGGTCGAACACCCTCATCATTTCCCTGTAGCCTTTTATTTCCCCTCGTAAACCGGGGGAAAACCCAAAATCCTGAACAGATTTTTAAGTGTTACATGCAGACAGACTGGGAGGGATCAAACCAGCTTTTACTGTACAATGAAAGTATGAATGTATGATTTTCTTCATACAATTTAAATGAGCCACTCTTATCTATCCTTGACATCATTTGATTCTATTATTCTTCTTGGGTATCATGAGAGATACTTGATGAACTTACTCATTGTTAACTGTGTTACCTTGGTGTAATTTCCCTATGAACAGCTAGGTTTCATAAGAGGTCACTTTTGATTTACAATTAATTATACTTTCTTTAAAAACACAAAAATGTAGTCCAGGCTAAATTAGGTTACACCGGGGAGCGGTAAATAAAATTCTAAAACCCAGTTAACAATCATTGTTTACACAGGTTTGAGTTCGACTCCTAAAAATACACTGAATAACCTTCACACAGGAGATTTCTGTGTGTGTTTACAACAATGGGCCATGCATGTGTGTGTGTGTGAGCAGGTCCAGACCATTCAATGTTTTTCTTTCACTGTGGGAGAAGCAGAGCCGCAACACAGAGTGAAGTGTCCTTACGAGTTTGAAATTGAGCTTCTCAATGGATGAAAAACAATATACCTCCAGAATCTAATGTGGAAAGTCATTTAATTTATATTTAGTCAAACTCATGTTACTTTCAAAATCATAGAGAATAAGATTTTCTAATGTTATGGCCCAAAGTGGAAAGAGGTTTTCGATCAAACTCTCACAAAGAGTGAAGTTACTTAGTGAAAGACTTTTTTAAGATGGATATTTCGCTCAGTGCCTTTCTGTTGTAACCTGCTGCGTACCTGTGCATCCATCTCTTGTCGTTTGATCTGTGTGAGAGTCATGCTGGAGAAGTCCATCGTATCTGGAAACACAAGCGAAGAAGTCTACATTCAACTTAATAGGTTAAATAGAAAAATGCTACTTGACCTTTGGTAGGAATTCAGAACAACAACTTTGTGAATTTAAAGTTAGAAAAGATAACAGCTGGACATTTTGTATTATGATCAAATTCAGCTCAAATAAAATAAATAAATAACTCTGTAAAGCATCAGCTAGGGATCAAACCAAACGATCTAACCTTCTCGTCAATGTGATTCTCTCACCTGTCTCTTCAATTTGGGACTTCCCAGACTTGGTGGAGGCCACGACAGCTGCGGTGGCCTGCGTGACGCCGCGGGAGGCCTGCTGCAGACGGTGCAGGTTGCCGCTGTCTTTGTCTGCTTTCACCTGAAGAGATAAAAACAAGGCAAGAGACATGACATCTACATGCCATGGGAATGCTGCTTATACCTGTATTCCTCCAACTGTCTTAGTTTAACGCCAAAAAATTTAAACCATCCAGTAAAAACGATCTTTGCCATTTTCTTGTATAAAACGCCAGACAGATTGAAAAAGGGCTATAGCGTGTTTTCTCCACACAAAGACTACACTGCGGGAGTGAAAACTTTGTAGTCTTTGCTCACCTTAGAGGCAGCCACTAGCTGTGCAGTGCTGGCAGCTATTTCATGTGAGCACACCATCAACTCCTCAAACTTCCCTTTGCCCTGCACCACCAGATCAGCAGCATCCCTGTAACAACATGACACAGAGCAAAAATACACCCAAGGGATTCAGTAAGTCAGGTTATTTTAATATTGAGGTTAAGACTACTTTGTCCTTGACCCAATTTATGAATGTCCGCCCATGCCCACGTAAAACCTGACTGAATGTTTTGATTGTTCTTTATTTCCCTGTAAAGGTCACTTATTTATTATCAACTGATATTGTTATTATTATTATTATTATTATTATCAACAATGAGCTAATGGACATATGAATTTCCCCTAGGGAATAAATAAAGTATCTATCTATCTATCTATCTATCTATCTATCTATCTATCTATCTATCTATCTATCTATCTATCTATCTATCTATCTATCTATCTATCTATCTTATTTCTTTTTTCATCCTTTGGGACATTTAGGATTCACAGAGTGGTCGCAGCTGCTTGCAGTAAACTTTCCCACTGCTAACTCTATAAACATAAGCACTTCTATAGACTGTTGTGAGTAAGAGACACACACAGGAGGACTGACACTTACACCATGATTGTGGCGCCCCATCCCACTGCTTTGGAGGCAGAGATCAGCCCCTCAGTCCAGCGGGAGTTCTTGGCATAAAATTCCTTCATGGAGGCTGCCCCCTGGTGGATAAAAGAGGAAATTACACTTTTTAAACTCCCATGAGCACAGAGGCTGCCGCTACTGATTACTTTTTTATTTTTTATTATAGATTGATTTGCCAATTATTATTATTTAAACATGTCCAAGGGAGCATTCAAATGCCATGTTTAGTCTGACAAACAGTCCAAAACCAAAAGATATTAAGTTTATTGTAATTTCAGACAAGGATAAACACATCGGAGAAGCTTGAACAATAAAGTTATCACCAAATAGTTCCAGCTCTAGTCTGTACACAGTATGAGGCAGATCTGTACATCATAGTACAATCCAATATTACACCCTGCAATAAATACAGGATCTGTGGAGCTGCATTTGTTCGTTTTTTGTTCAGTGTGTGTCAGAGATGCTGACCAGTTTTGTGGTCTAAGTTAGTAGTGATTGGACTAAATTATAATGTAAGGATTTCCTTATGTTTTTCGAGGTATTTTTTCATAGCTGCATATTCAGTATTTCAATTTATAATAAAAGGAAAAAGAGAAAGAAATTAGGCTTTATACATGCAAATTTAAATTTGTGAATTTGAAAAAGGGAGGTTACATGATGTAATTTAAGAAATTTGCCAACGATCCAAAATTTGGTGAGAAGTCTGCCAACAATCACACAAAACTCTTCTCCGTTGTTAACTATGGGAAGAGGTAAAGAAGTGAAACTGCAGTGTAGCTCACCCTGCCACTCTCCACGATGTCCCTTTGCAGATCTTTGGAAGACAGAACAAGCGCCTTGATCGCCTGCATCAGCTCTGTGCACGAGGCCAAGATCCTGCAGGGGGCGACAGAGCACAGGACACCAACACTGAAAACACTGTAACTCTGTATCAGCTGCTGCTAATTCTGATCCCTCCGTTTCATAGGAGGCAACACATCATGGAGTCTGTTCAGTGTTATGCCTACAAGTTATCTTGGATGCAACTTGTTCTTGTCCAGTCTGCTCAGTTTGTGAGGTGTGTAGCCAAAACAATATCATCAAACCAGACCTGCAGCTGCTTCTTTTTGAACGGTGGAGCTCAAAACAGAGGGAGATCAGCCTCTTCATTATTGGGAAATAGTTTCCCCACAGTCTAGTTATTGAATGACCAAAGCACAACTGAGATAAACAAAAGTAGTATTTGTAGCTGCAGTAGCTGTTTGTTTCTTTCGATCATTATTTCTCACAGCGGTGGTGCAGCAGTTATTGAGAAAACAACAGTTTTTAAATCAATAATTGAGTGACCTGGAGAGATCAGAGAAATAAGGGAGTGCAGTTCAATTGACTTAATATACACACAAAGAGAATTATTACACATACACAATTTTATCTTTGTCTTTAGAGTTTAAAGAAGAGAGGATGCAAATCTCATTACTAGACAACATGCACACTCACATTGATGTGAGGTACGAGAGAGAGCCAAGCTTCTGCCCAATAATGTAATGTAATGTTTATAAGGTGATAACAGTTTGTGAAGCTGCTCCAGTGATAAACATTAAAACTACAGACTAAATACTGGAGAAAAATGAATTAGGTTGGTTTCCAGACAGACATTAAGTGCTGCACCGGGTTCAGACTTCACAGTTTGCAGAGGCTTCGCAGCTGAACTGATGAAAATCTTTGTACATCCGGCCCCAGTGTGTGACCATCTGCAATTGCACTGAAATACCATGTGATCATTGAAAAGGATCTCAATTTCCTCCTCTTCCACTTCATTGCCTTTGCATCTATTACATTTTGTGGTCAGCTCTTTTACAAACAAATAGTTGGGGGCTTGGTATGCTGTATTTATCTGTTTGTAACAGATGAACCAGTTCCTCAATCTCTGTATTTTTCTTATATTTTTATTTAGCCACTTCTCTTTCACCGCAGAGATACAGTTGCTGCTGTTCTGGGTTTTAGCCACCGATAATTCCAGTTTTCTTAAGTTATGGTTTCTTCTTCATTATTAATCCTATGGAGAAGAGAGAAACCATAGAAAGTAGAAACGTTTGTTTGTGGGTCAACTGTATTTCTATTTGAGGAAAATGTGATATTCTTGTAAGTGATGATGGTGATACTTTTGGAAGATCTACTTCAAATCTTCTTGCAACCTTTTCAAACTCATTAGATGCAAGATTCTTCAATTATACAGTTAATTTGAGGGTTAAACTTTTTTTCTCTGGAAGACACTAGACCATATATACTTTTTTTTTTCCTATAGAGAATTTTTATTGGCCCTTTTAAACATAATTATTCAGACCCAATAATCAAGAAAAATCAAAAGAAGCTAAATACACTGACTTTTTCAGCTGGATGACAGGGGATTGTGTTTTTGAACTTATGATTAACTAAGTGATGTTACAGAAAAAATATGTCTGTGCAGCTCTCAAACCCAACCCTAATCTGTGTTTTACCTCTCATTGACCTCCATCTTGATTCCTGTATCAACTGCTCGAGACTTGTTGAGCATTTCCTGTTGGGACACACAGAGGCACAAAGGAGGAAAAAAACACTTTGAAGTTAGTACTGCTGTAAAGTGAAACAGGGGGCAACGTTTTCACACAGCAGGCAAAGGACGACCCGCTCACACGCACAGCAAGTATGTCTAAATGCACATTTGCCATCAGTTGATACACACACACACACACACACACACACACCCACACACACACACACACACACACCCACACCCACACCCACACCCACACCCACACACCCACACACCCACACACACACACACACACACACACACACACACACACACACACACACACACACACACACACACACACACCTCTATCCTTGCAGCAGCTGACTCCACAGCAGCAGAAGTGGCAGCCATTTCTTGCTCCACCAGATCTCCCAGCTCCCCCTGCTGGAGCTCCAAACCCCGAGGACGCAGTTTCTGAAACGGTCAAAAGACCAACAGGGACTTAAGTCAAATAATACAGCACAAGAACCTTTTACTGGGGTCTATATCATGGGAAAGATTTTAGAATACAAACCTCTGCAGTGGCCAGGATGGCCTCCAGAACTGCCTTCAGTTTGCTGTTGTCAGCTGCAGTCATGCTGTCCTGCTGCTTCATCTGCCCCAGCAGAGCCAGGGCCTCGGCCCCGCACGCTTTCACACTCTCTGACAGGGCTGACAGGGACACAGACAAAGACAGGCATGTGTTATCATCCAAATAACTGTCTTTAAAAATACAAACAGACAGTGGAAAAAAAAAAAACACATTTTAAAGAGAAGCTTTCATATTCCATTCTGTGATATTATTTACGCTCTGTTTTCAGTGACAATACAATATTGCGTCCTCTGTAAACTCTGATGTGTAGCAGTGGCACTAGTGGCTGCAGCTGTAGTGTTAATTATACTGATGCCCTCCAGGGCAAGTGTCAACCAACAGATCAAACAGCCACTCTGACAGAAGGATGAGGGAAACCAAAACTATCTCCACAGCAGTTGCCGAGGTAGACGCAGGAGAGCCAGCTGATTTGCATCCACTGTACATGGGCTTTTAAAAGCTCAATTCAAATGTTTTTCCATAGTATAGATGGACACAGGGTCAATGCAAAGCACTCTCAATCGATTTCCAGAGGCACAGCTACAGACGCAGCTTCAGTTCGACCCAGTTTCAATTCTCTGTGTTTGTTTTTTGTTGCAGTAATAAGACTGCTGGCCAGAGTGCCATTATATTTGGGCATGTTTGGACTTACCCAGGCTGCTCACATCTCCCACGAGAGCAAATTCTGCAAACATTACTTCAGTGTGAAGTCAGCAATTTTGTTCCATCCATGTATGTTTTGGCTGAGATTCTACATTGAAGACTATTTAAAGAGCTATTTCTTATCACAGTGTAACTGCAGCAGCAGGACATTCAAATACAAAGACTACAAGGTTTTACAGTCTCAGACTCACCAGAAGATTATTTTCCAACGCTGCAATTTAATGTATATCCCAGCGAGACAACAGATTCAACTTACACAGCCCAACCTCACTGTACACATGTAACACTCACAGACCTGTCAGAACATGTACATGTCTAGGCTGACTGACTCGCCCACAGATTAACACAGGGAGAGAACCTGAGACCAAAATCTATTCATCTCCTGCTCTCTCTGCATCATACACACAAAGGCACGCACTCAAGCAAGAAACTTACCATCAGCTTGCTCAACAGGCACCATGTGGGAGGTGGCACTACCCTGAACGATGGTGTCTCCCAGCAGGTGGCCACACTGGGTCACCACTCGTAGCAGGTCAGACACACCTAGACAAAGAGATTACAGTTAGAAATTATTACAAATCTTTGGGAATGTACAGCCGCAGAGCTCTCACACATACCTCAGTCGATATAAACACACGTCACCTTACATCACTATTCTATTGCTGTTTTGAAGATATATGTTTTGGTTTTATATATGTCTCATGTTTTTTATTTATGTTTCATAAGTTTGCAGCTGATTGAACAACTGCAGTAGATTAAATATAGTATAGTAGAGTACACTACCTTAGAATACAGGTATATATTTAAGGTCTGTGGTTGTTGGATAGATCAAGGGCGCCACAAGATAAGTTAAAACAGCTAATTATGTACTAGCTTATTAGATAACATTACATATCATAAGTCCTCTCACCTGTGTTGTCAGCTATGAAGGCCTCTCTGGCAGAATGGAGTCGGTCCACACAGTCTAAAGAGGCCTGACATCTGGATGCTAGGTAGTCTGCAGAGATAGAAAAAAAAAGACAAGGGAGTAAGATGGGAGCTAATGCATAAAATTGAGAGCATGCACACTAACATTACTACACAGTACACAGCACTAATCAGTGCTCCTTCACTGAGTAACAACAGGATTGTTCTGTGCTATTATAGAGTTAAAGCATTAGCTTCTGACCCGCGGAGCTGGTGCAGCTGATGTGTGCCGGGTCGTCTATCTGAGCCAGCGAGTCCTGGATGATCCTCTCTGCCTCTTCCACAGCTCCCTGCAGACTGGACCAGCGAGCTGCCACCAGCTGGCTCTCCAAAGCCTGCTCCCTGCTCTCCTGTGGACACACACACACACACACACACACACACACACACACACACACACACACACACACACACACACACACACACACACACACACACACACACACACACACACACACACACACACACACACACACAAAGGCTAAACTTATCACACAGAACCTTTATTAGATAAGCCAGAAGCAGATATAAATGCAAAAAGTCAAGCTATTCATTAGACACACCGGTTCTCAGTGGTTCTATCACTTGGTGCTAAAACATCTGCTTGATTTATTACAGCTAATTAAGAGACTTAATTAAGAAAATGACAATTCTTCACCTTCTCATTGAGCTGATTCTGCAGGGCTTCTGCTGTCTTCACCCCGCTTTCTATCTCAGTTGCCAGTGAGCTTTGGACTCGCTCTAGCTCCTCTCCCTGTATCACCAGCTCCGCCTCCACCTTGGACAAGGACTGCACCAGCTCAGACTTCTCAGACTCCAGGGCGACCAGCTGAGTGCTGAGCACCTTGCTCGACTGCACGGCGGAAATGAAAGATGGAGGGATAAAGAAATAAAGATGAAGAAAGAGACAAGGTTTGAATGACTTTGAGGCACACTGAACAGACAGGAGGACATGGTTACGATGGTACGTGGTTGTCAGGATGCGGTGTGATGCGAGTGCTCTGATCTCACAATAAAAAACACTTTGATCTTCAGCCACTGATTATAACAACACTGTCTCCCATTCAGGTTTGTGGAGAGGTGTAGTCTCCAGAGAAATTCGGGTTGAGGTGACGCATGCAATCGAAGGAACTCACGCAACTTGGCTGCAATGCAGTGATCATGAATTATGGCAACAAAGTGAAGTTATATCGAATCCTGTGCACTGGAGGTTTGTGAAATTAAATATTTTGACTATTAATTACCATAATTTTGCAAGCAGAGTTAAATAATGAGGTGTATGCATGAAGAGCAGGCGAGAGACTTACAGCCTGGGTTGCCAGCAGGTCCGACAGAGAAGGAGAAATGTTGAGAGATGGACCAGAAACAGAGTTGTTAAGAGTATGATTTTTATGACGGGAGCCTGTGAGAGCTGGACACAGGAGGCATGAGACGAGAGCAATAAACTGTGGGCTGATGTATGTGAAAAGAACTATTGAGATTAGAGGGATGGAGGAGGACAGAAAGAGTGACAGAGTTGATAAGTAGTAGCTACAAAAATAGGACAACAGGAGTGGGAGGCTGAGAGACAGATGAGAGGTACGGGGAGTGGTGCATGGAGAGAAAAACACGTTAAATCGGAGCAAAGGGAGTCACAATAAATCAGTGTGTTTGGGAGGGATTGTGAGGATGAATAATGTAAATTAATGGCTTTCGAAGCTTAATTTCTGCCAATCAATTATCCTCTTATAAATATTTATGCATATTTTTTGTTAGCTACTCACAGGCATACAGAATAAAGCTCATACTGTAATAAAATCCTCCTGCACTAATGTGCACAAAGCAAGGAACCAATCATCTGCATTTACACAAGCAGCTGTTTGGACAAGATTTCACTCCTTCTGTGTTTTCATTCTGGTCTCTTCTTTTAAATAAATGCTTTCAGGCGCCTGTTATAAACATCATCTTGGCATCTGCAAGTTCCACTTGGCTCAGCTGTGCAGAGATGACAAACGCAGGCAGGGAGAGGATTAAGAAGAAAAGAAGGGGGTAGAAGTAGTTTTGCTACCGTTGAAACAAATTTCCCCACTCTAAAAACAAATTCATTCAATGACTAATGTCAAATCAATGCATTAGCATATCAGTTCTGTCAGAAACTTGATGTGTTTGAGCCTCTGAAATGTTTCCTGCAGAGGAACAGTCAGTGACTAAGAGGGAAGACAAAAACTGAAAAGGAGGGAGTGACGGTGCGGATGACGGACAGGGTGAAAAAAAGGCACAAAAACAGTTTTGAGTGTGTTTCTAAGCAGTATGAGTGTGACAGAAAATGGAAAATTTTATTATGGTCTATGGACCATGGACTATGGTGGAAGATTTCAATTTGGAGCATGCACTCATTGATAGAAGCTCAGGAGCGGTCAACTTCCCCCAGGATCCAGTCAGGATCCAGGACCAGCTGTTACCAGATAAAGTCAGGTGTTAGTCTTCAAAATGTGTTCTTCAAAAGTCTGATCCAGGATTCAGACTCATGTTACTCGTGTCTAAAACTGAAAAGAGATTCCTGGCACAGGCCAATTCATGTGGTAACTAACACTACAAAGGTGGGGTGTGTGTGAGATCATCAAATAACTGACGACTGGAATCAGAGTCCCAGCAGCCCATTATTAGGTTTTATCCAGACTTCAATCCATTAACATTACCCAGGTCTGTTAGTCAGGATGAAACGTTTCATATCATTAATCTTTTCTTTTTAGTAGGACAGAAAATTGGGACGTCATGAATTATTTCAGTAACTTTTCACAGCAGCACCTCTGGGGTCTAGTTAGCAGATTTAAGCCCCTCTTTTTGTGAGAAATGTAGTTAAAAGTGAGAGGAGAGTGACCTGTTGCGACGTGGTCATGGTGGTCTTCAGGGAGTCCAGCTCTGTCCGGCTGGACACCAGCTCCCTCTGCAGCTCCTGAAGCTGCTCCAGCTGTTCCCTCTCCTGAGAAAGACAAGTCAAAATCTCACTTTAGACAACTCATGTCAGCTCTGTGTGTAAACAAACAACAACAAGAAGATTTAAGAGAAATTACAGTCTAGAGTCGGGGCTGAGAAAGTCTTACAAACTTCAGCTGACTCAATTCAAGTTTACAGTTTTGTACAGGTTGAAAAAGGTATCCACAATTTCTCAAAAGCAAGTGTGTGTTGTTATATCTCAAACAACACACACTTGATTTAAGAAATGTAGCCAAATGACTGCACCGTGGGCCTCGTATTTTCCTCACCATCAGAGCTCTGTGCACATGCACCCCACAGTAGTAGCTTTTGAGTTTTTCACCACAGAACTGTTGGACCCACAGCAAATCATTTGGCTGCAAAACACTGGAGTGGAAGGCACGGGGCAAACAACATTTGTCTCGTCCTCACCTGTCTGCCTGCAGCCTCCTGGGCTGCTTTCACCTTCTCTTGCATCTCTCTCCTCACTGCTTCCACTTCATCCTGCGCCGCCCTGGCCACTGTCATCTGCCGGGTCACCTCTGCGTTCTACGACAGAGACACACACAGACAGACACACACACATACACACAAACACACACACAAAAGGTCATGGGACACAGATGCACAGAAAGAAACACACCACAAAATAATTGGGACAGAGACTGGGTCTTCAGCTCGGGGCAAATATAAAAGGACACTAAGACGACAGCACTTAATTTAACTTGGAGGTTTCAGGTTTTATAGTCGGGTAAAAGGACAAAGACGTTTTTTTAAACATGAAGAAGTGGGATCTGTCTGTCTCACCTTCCTCAACAGGTCTGCGTGACTCTGGACCAACTCTGTGTATTTCTCCTTCAGTTTGGTGTAGCGTTGCTCATTGGCCTGAGCTTTTCCTGGTAAGTCATATGAGGGCACAGAGACGCAATTATCAGCAGAGGAAGCAGCGACATCAGTGAAACAGAACATGAAATGACTTCAGCATCTGAGGAAACTGCAGGTAAACCATTGCTACAATAAAGCCCAAAGCCCCCTAAGCTATTCATTTCTCCTTCCTTTCGCTGCGACTCACTGTTTAAGAAATGATTGTGTTTTTAAATCCCTAACTTCCTGTTGTTCCTGGTGTATTTCAACACTTCTCGGTTGAGTCAGGATACAACGAGGAGCAAAAGAAATGAGGGGGCTAAAACATAAAACACTGCATGTTGAGAGTGATGCGGTGTCCAAAGATTTTCAAATAATGTCCCTGTTCTGTAAAAGCATCTATGGTTTGAACACACTCCTCTGTCAGATTGCATTCGTTGAATGATTTTAGTGTTGGTTGTTGCTCATTTAACTGGAAGACAGTTGGATTTTGACACAAAAAGGCAACAAATTGAAAACAGGAAAGGTTCATCAACTCCAAACTGCTCACTCTCTATCTCCGTCAGGCTCCGCTGCTCCTTTTCCGTGTCCTCCCTGACCCTCCTCAGGTCGTCCAGCTCGGCCTTCAGGAACTCGCACTCTCCCACAGCCTGCAGCCTCAGGTGGCTCTGCTCGGCGAGCTCCGCCTCCAGCTCATTGACACGCCCCCTCAACACCTGACACAACCGACCGCTCTGGTGACGGACGGAAAAGGAAGGAATGGAGTTAGAAAAGATTTTGTTATTTTTGTTTTGATTTATTTATGCTCTATGTGAGGTTTAAAAGATGCAACGGCAAGTAAAAAAGAAATAGGGGTTTTTCGATTCTTTACCTCCAGTCTGAAAGACTCAAGCTCTTCTTTGAGGGCCTGGATCTCCCTCGTCAACTGTTCAATCAGACGGTCTCTGACGGACACGGACAAAATATCTCTCATTGATCAAATAAATAAATACACACCTATCATGATTTTCGCCCATGGTCTTCACTAACTTTGCATCAGGTTTTACAGCTATGTGTTGCTGTCTTTAACATATACAACATAAATATAATCATATCTCACAAGGAAAACATGCAGATACATGAAATAAATATGGCGGACATATGGTCGTATGCACATGCATGTACATCATGTATTCCCACATATAATTACATCCTCCTGATATGTAGTATTCAGCGAGCTGCTTTGCAGGAACTCCAGTCATTTTAAAGTCCTGTATCTGCAGCCACACAGAAGTAATGTGACGAGTTTATTGAGGGGATGTTTGGTGTAACTTGGGTCCAGAGTTCAAGCGTAGGGAGATTTTAGTATTGGTACATCTGATACGCTTAGTTTTTGCTGGAAATGATTAGCATGCTGAGGAAGCAGGCACCGAGTGAGCAGTGTCTGATGACGACTCAGGTGTTTTTTTTTTTTATGCAAATGTGACAATATGTATTTGCTTTATTTTGCTTCTTGGTGATCTCAAATCATTGTGACAGTTATAATCTTCATATACAAGACAAATCTTAATTTGATCTTGTGATGAGCCTTACTTGTCGTCCTTGCGCATGCCGTTCTGACTGTTGAAGTTGAACGGGTCTATTGCAGCCGAGGTGCCAAACAGGTCGTCGAACTTGGTCTCCAGAGCAGCCTATAGTTTAAAATAAGAATGTGAACAAATCAAATGAAATATGCATATAAAACTTACACTGGTAACATTTTATTGTTGGTTGAGCTTTAATCATTAACTAGCCTGGGTTATTATTTGGAGTTACTTTCCTAATAAGCGTAATTACGCAGTTATTCGGAAACATAAGGGGTTTTCAGACCAGAGGAACTTTTTATATAGCCCCCCCCCCCCCCCCCCCCCCATTTCATCGTGTCCACACTGCAGGAACTGGGAACGATCAAGGTTTTTGGAACCCCGTTTTGAGGGATTTTTTCAGCCCCTACTTGAGAGTAGGTACTCTCCCAGCACAACAGGAAATTTGAGTGACCTAATCGTATGATGATTGATCCAGACTGAAACATTTTGTTCACATGAAATAAAACATTACAATGAGCTAATGTTACAGTTAGTTACCCGTCTCGGGGGAGCTTCCCAGAGGGCAGTTCCTGTTAGGGAGTCCCCAGAACTGCTTGGTCCAAAATCACCCATAGTGATCACCTTATACAATCCACCATAGTTCCTCTGAGTTCAAAGTGTTGTCATTAGCTGAATATACCAGAGCTAGTTTGGATTTACATCTGAAAACAACATTCATTACCCATCAAAGCCAACTGGACATACAAAGTCTATGATCCAGGTGTTTTTCAGCTGTATTATGGATCCAAAATAAGATTAATTACCTCATTATCTCCCATTTAACAAGAAGACAACTATGTTTTGCATTTCAAGTTCACCTCAACAGCCAGCTATTTGAAAGTAAATATAATTAACACCATGACATGTCAGCATAAACATAAACCAGATGTTTAGAGTTGTTTTACCAAGAATCTAAAATATATGTGCTTTTATGGGGGAGTCTGTTAGTGAAGCAGGCTCTTTCCAGTTTTATCTCCTCCATTTTCCCTCTTTGCATCTATTCCCTGCTGAAACTCCCACAACCGAAACATCCTTTTTAAATTTTTGATCGCCGATTACATCAACACATATTATTAGCTAAGGAGCCAGAGAGCTTCAAAACAGATGGATCTAAGACGGTACCATTCAGGGATACTTGTCTTGTGTAGTTACCGGCAGCGAGGGGACGTCTGTGTCCACCAGGTCGTCTGTCTCCACCATGTGCTCCGACTCTGGGGACGAGGACTCGGCTGGGATCACGACCACGGGGCTGATGTGCTCTGACAGAGCTGACGCACGTAGGAAGTTAGGAGGGTTCTGCAAGGATCAGAAAGCACACATTTAAGCAGTGTATTATTACCTCTGCCAAGGAGGTTTATGTTTTCACCAATGTCTGTTTATCTGTCATGGGAATTACGCAAAAAGTATTGAACCGATTTGCACCGAACTTGGTGGAGGGATCGGGCACGGCCCAGGGAAGAACCCATTAAATGTTGGAGCAGATCCAGATCATTTACTATGAATTATTTTTTTCTCTGAAGTCTAGTGTTTGTTTGACACTGGTCCTTGGCCTTTAAATGTTTTACTGTTCACGTGTCTGAGGCTTTTGCAGATTTTTGCAGCTAAAATTTATTTTTTTAAAAAGTCTTAAAATCAGTCTGAACAACAAAAAGCTTCATGTATTTTTCCTATTCAGATCTAAATTACATGAATATCTGGTGCCTTCGTTCTACATGGGTTACAATACTCAATTCACCTGCAGCTTTGTAAAGGCCAAAAATACATAAGCTGAGAGGTCGGTATGAAAAGAAAGACAAAATAAGATATTATAAGATGTGAATGGTGACAGAGACTAAAGGTCATCTGAGCTTCAATCAAGAATTGTTTTACAGTGTATAAACAACTAGTATACAAAGTAAAACTATCAAAGGGCAAAGAGCTCTTGTTTGGGAAATTAATTAAGATTGTTAAACGGAAACCTGAAACAACCATCCTGGGTCAACTCTGTGCTTAGGTGTGGTTAAATGTGGAAAAAGAATCAGTGAGGGCGGTTCTCACCTCAGGCAACTGTGGGATCTGAATCAGCCTCTTGAAATACTGCAAGTTACTGGAGCGATAGAACAGACTCTTTAACCTGAAACACAGAGAACGACGGATGAGGATGGACAGAAGAGAAAGAGCAACAGTGAGAGAATGAGAGTGAGAAGGGCAGACGGAGCTAAATGAATTCAACACAGTACTAAGAGCTCCGTCCTCTGGGTCACATTCAGTCAGAGAGTACAGTGAAGCTGTGACCAACTGGTTTTCTGCCTGTGTGTGTGTGTGTGTGTTTGTGTGACTGCGAGTGAACTTCATACTTTTTAAACTGTTCCTGGAAGCGGTCTCTGTGGCCCTGGAGAGTGTCTGCTGGAAGGCCTGCAAGTGCACACAAAACACAAACACGTCAGTGCTTGGACATGCAAAATGTTCAGATATATTATGGGATTTGTGCATGAATATATCAAAGCTGGCCAATGAAAGACTTTATATTTCCCAAACATCTGCTTTATTCAGTGGCTCTTTGAAAGGTGTCATGATTTTCTTGTACTTTGAATTTTTTCTCGGGTACTAAAGGAATTCATGAATGGCCCAGACCTGTCATATGAGTCATGTAAAGATAGTAAGCCTTTTTCCACAGGAGCAAAACACTTAATACATAACTTAAAGGCTTCACACTTATATCATTGACAGCTGTACTAATATTTTCTACAGTACATTGCAGTACAATTTAAGCAGGAAAGGCCAAATCTTTGCTGGTTCCAGCTTCTTGAATATGATGTTTTGCCGCTTTTTGTTGAAGTTCTAGCTGCCAACTAATGTTTAAACTCTTAATCACACATGTTGATAGGCTAACTTTACTGTGACAACTGGACTGATGAAAAACCGGAGAGCAGAAAAAGTTCATAAACAGTGGGCCTGATGCATTGCTGTATTCTTATCCTAAATTAATTAATAATCAATTTTGTTTGTACCTATAATAATTTGGTTTGTGTGTAGAAAATTACAGAGAAACTACAGAAACGTGGAGATTGCCACAGATTCCCTGAAGTTGCTCATAGGGGCCACTTAAGAACAAATCTGTTTGTATGACTGGTCCTTGCTTGAAGCCCATTTATTAACTGAATGATTAAAATAAGTGGCATTTCCCTTTAGCCTTGAGTCACTCCTGCAACTCACCAAGACCGGAGTTAACAAGGTTTTCCAGTCAGAATAGAAATATTATAAAAAGTGCAGAATTCTTGTGTCCAGACCAAAAAGATTGAGCAACCTTTACTACGTACTATTTTTACTGAGCCTGTTTCTGAGCAGTTTGACCAACAGAGAGGAGTGTGTGTGTGTGTGTGTGTGTGTGTGTGTGTGTGTGTGTGTGAAACTCACAGGAGTGCAGCTTAAACAGCAGCTTAACGGTGTAGTCATACAGGTGGCTGCAGTCCAGGATGACTTGGATGAGGGGGGCCAGACGACACTGACCCGCTGCCGTCACAGACACTGACCGAGACATGTCAAGAGAGCTGAATACTGGGAGGGGGGAGGGGGAGAGAGAGAGACACAAACACACACACGCAAGATCAATAGATGTATTCACAAGATCAATATATACAAACACACAGCAGGAGCCACCACACATTCACACGTACACACATCAGTGATTATTAATGCAAACACAGAGACACAGGCTCATCAATCATGAATCTTTCATGAATCAATCAAGTTGCGCTGCTGTGTTCTCGAGTCATTTCACTGCGTCGGCAACTAAAATTAACTAGTCAAGTATTTGAAAGCAACACACAGCTCATGACTGCTTAAATGAAAAAAAAAAAAAAGTGGTTTAAAATGGAGCGGAGAGGAAGCAGCAACCTGAAACACTAACAGGATTGTCTGACTCCCTCTCTGCCTCCATCATTACACCCCTCTTTCATTTCCCCACTGCCCTGCTCACACCATCCCCAAAGCCAGACCCTGAGAGCCTCTGTGCACTGCAGAGGCGTGGTTTCCTGCACAGCTAGAAAACACACACACACACACACACACACACACACACACACACACACACACATAAGCAAACACAGACACGTCAACACACACACAGACACCCTCAAGCTGGGTCTCTTTACCCTTAGATGACGTGATGCTTTTAAAATACACCAGACCAGGGGAGGAAGCTGACAAGACCCTTGAGACTTGGGTGTGATTTAACACAGACTTTAATGTGTGGTGGATTTTCTTTGGGCATAAAGTGGAATATTTGATCACAGAAAGCTCCAAACTCAAATATCAAGTCATAACAGGGAAAGTTTCGTCTTGAACACTAATGCAGAGATACGGTTTTGGCAGATATATCCATTTCTCTACAAAGAGGAGGAGGAGGAGAAGGAGGAGAAGGAGGAGGAGGAGATGATATCATCATCAGGACACAGAATGAAGGGCAATGATAAATAGAAACCAGAATGTAATTTCCCCCTGTTCATTTATGAACGAGAGCGTTCAGCTTTTCCAGCATTTCGTCTGAGCTCCTGGTCACATCCTGGTCGTCTATTTTTAGCCTAGTCCATACTTTAAAGGATATTAACCTAGGATGACTCACCCAGACAACAACAAGGGCTACAGTAAGTACGTAACCACTTACAGACTTGCAGCAGACAGATGAGGTGGAGCTGTGAAGATACTGTTGATATCATCAGTCTACGTCTGTCTGAAAGTGTCTATTTCTGTCAGACTGCATCACTTCTGTCTGTCACTGTTTGAACTTGCGTGCATCTGTGTGTGTTTACATCATGGTCTGTCTCAGATAGGCACAGCTGGTAGCACAGAGTAACTTACCACCCAGGAAGAGGTTGAGCTCACACTCCAGGTAGTCAAACATCTCTACTGTCAACTGGAAACTAGAGGTGGGCGGACAGAGAGAGAGATTACACTTTTTAAAATGCCTTTAATAAGCGCGTGCGCACACACGCACACACACACACACGCACACACACACACACACACACACACACACACACACACACACAGAATTGCCTTTCTGAGTAATGATCGAATCATGTTCAAAAGGAAAACACCCAGAATAACGCACACCAATTATCTTATTCTCTCTTTTCTCAATTGTTTGCCTTTTTGTGACGTATAGATACTTTTACTTCTTCAATCCTCTGAAAATCTGAAAAGCTGAAGAATCCTCAAAGATCTGCAAAGCTTTTGTGCGATTTAATTTTAACAGACTTGATTTGAAGTTGGCACTTTTCTACGCCTGGTTGTGTGTGTGTCCTCAAAATAAGAAACTCTTAAAACACCCAGGCCATAACCTCTGATGAAAGATCA
This sequence comes from Seriola aureovittata, assembly GCF_021018895.1. Lineage (NCBI taxonomy): Eukaryota > Metazoa > Chordata > Actinopteri > Carangiformes > Carangidae > Seriola > Seriola aureovittata. The sequence goes on along the minus strand of NC_079367.1, from coordinate 12,387,602 downwards.
TGGTTGGCACGGTTTTGTTAGAGCAGGTACTTTGTTCAGCATTTGTACAAAAAAAGAACAAACGACGGATAAGAAAAGGTCAAACCCACTGACGTCTCGTGTTTTCATTTGATCATCGTGATAAACTGAATTAGATTCGACTAGATGTTTTGTCTCTGCCTTTTGATTTCCTGAAAGTGCGAAGAACAACCCCTTAATCTATTAGAATGATTAAAACCCTAAAATGTGTCCATAATTTAAAACATTTAAACTGAGTGTGTTGTTTGTTACAACACCTTTAAGCCGTTCTAAGCTTCATTTGGTTTATTCATGTATGAGTAGAAGCTCATATCACACGTTTGCCCCCACAGTTGAGAATTAACACTGAAACTCATTAACAGGGGGATCCTGCCGACAGCGGTCCAGCTCAACAATGACGACAATAACAGCATCCGAAGCTGCGGCACGGCACACTCACAAGTTGTTCACGTCGTTCTCTCCCGCCTCGTCGAGCTGTCTGTTTGACATCTGCAGGTTGCCGGGGAAACGAGGGTTCTGAAAGAGACGACAACAGGACGAAGCTTTAAACTCAAATCACACACAGTTCAGCTGTCCAGCTAGTCGCTTACTTTGTCTGCCGTTTGGTGCTGAGCAGTTTAAAACGGCAGTGCATCATTTAGAGTTTCACTTTTTGCTGAAACTGAACCATGAGATTGATGAGAGCGAAGTGAAACAGCAACGCTGCAACCCCAAAAACCAAAACGGAGTTGGGTGATAATCATCTGTGTTCGACTGCGATGTGATCTGATGTAAATACAAAAACACTGATTGGAGCAGCTTTAAGTAACGGATGTGAATGTTTCTTCCACCACCAGATGTTTGGTTTATGAGATGAAACAATTTGAATCCCTCAGGTTAATGCATTGTTTGGACCTTGCCTGCTCTCAAACTTTGTTCCCTGTTGACTACCGTATGTTCTCACTTTTTAAATCCAATCAAAACAAAACCCTGGCTCCGCATCAAACCGACTTCTGACTGGCTGCCAGTTATGCTGGATTTACATAAAGCTGGAGCACTGAAGGTTAACTTGCCAATTACACTTTTTGAAGGAATGCCATTTATTCAAATGAGGACACCAGAGACACACAAAAAAATTAAAAAAAATAGACAATGCAGTTTTCTCTGTGTGGAATATTTTCCACATAAACTGAGTTTGTTTAGGATATTATGCAAATGGAGATTATTTTTCAAGTAATTCTTGGTAGTTTGCCAGCTCTTTGCAGGTTAAAAGCTAATATGAGACTGTTTACAGGAGCTGATTGTTGATTTATTGACCTTTATCGAGTGCGTGACGAGAGAATTTGTATTATTTCTGCCTCTGTGAGCTCCGGAGTCATTTTAGATAATGCGTGAAGCTTACAGATCAATGCATACGTATACATCACAATAAATATAGCCCAGTAGAGACGTGAAATAAAACTACATCAGATGGTTTATAAGCCAGTGTCATATTACACCTTCACGAGTTGAGTCTTGCCAAACAGCCCCCTCACCCCCGCCCCCTTCCGGAGAGCAGCAACTAACCACATCTGCCTGTGATAGCATCAACACTGACTTTTGGTCCCTGCACCAGTCTGCTCAGCTGTCTCATAAAAAGGCAACATTACAGATTCTTAAGAGGCCATTAGTGTAAAAGCCAGAATTTTCTATGAAGTCGCCCCCCCCCCCCCGCAGAGACATGCTGGCACTAAAAGGAGAGTCTGAGACAAAGATAATGAGTGATGAGGGAGACTGGCACTGGGTTTTTATAGGCCAGGCCAACTCACTTTGATGTGAAACTCCATTTTGGTGATGAGCAGTTTGAGGTAGATGCTGCACAGCTTCCCATAGCCTTCGCTCAGGTGACCCTGGGGAAGAGAGAAGACGGGGAACAAAGAGACATTAAGAGAGAGGAGGAGAGACATGATCAAAGGTAGAACATTCACTCTCCTTTTCTTGGAAGACTTGAAGGGTTCGCTGGTTAAAGAGCGACAGGGGAAGCAAATCATTTGGTATTTTGAGGAAAATTCGTTGTGGCACTTTGGCTGAAAGCAGCATACAATAAACACTTTCATACTGTGGGGCTAAACTACACCACAGCAGCCAAGATACTCTCTCTTCTTACTGCACCGCCCACAGAGACTTGACTGCAAAAACACTGGTGGAGTATGGAGCAGATACAGTCCACCTCGGTCCGTGTGAACATGCCCCTGTTCTGAGAGGACGGGCAAAGTTGAACAGCCCCAACTATTTGGCCAATTGCCTCTCACTTCCTTTTTCCTCGAGCTTGGGTGTGCTGGGGTGGTGATGACTCAACAGGAAAGAGAGGCCACAACCTCCGTCACAGGGACCAAACTTCCTGTATCCTCCTGTGACATCAGCAAAAGCTGATGACTTAAAGGGACTACAACAAGGAAAATCTAGGCTTCCACCCAAGTCAGTGTTACTAAAGACATAACTAAGGGGTGACTGTTCAGATTTCGCGGCTTGCTGGAGTGCAGTCCATACAAGTTTACACAGCAAACCTGTGAATCAATACTGCGACGAGACTTGTTCTCACTTAGATCAATGCGAACGTTGTCACCAATAAGACTTTTCATCTTTACACAATGCATTTCTCCAATAATGTTTTTCTCTTCTGGCACCCAGAAAAAGCTAAATAGGCGAGAGCAGAGAGTTCACCTCGATGACATAATATCGCTGTCTGTCAGCCTGAACATGAAGCTGGCAGACGAGGTGTTGTGAGCTCTGACGCTCACATTTGGTGTGTTTTTACACGGCTTCGTCTGTCACTGGCCACTATGTCTGTCACTCCACTCTGACAGCAGCAGGCTATCATGTTGTGATGGCCATGACATAGAGGACAGTTGGAGGCTGCACTCTTATGTTTCTCAACAAAATACAAGCTTCTTTAATGCAAAAGTCTACTGATTTTTTTTTTTTTTTTTTTTTTTTTTTTTTTAAATGGCAAATGAACAAATGCACTTCTGGCCGCACTCCAATCCTGACGTCAGAAAAGCCCACTCAGACAGGCCTAGGGAGAAGAGGTTAACAAAATAGTCCCCCTCCTCTCTTGTGATATGAGTTTTGGTTCCTGATGGCAAATTACAGGAGCTGCTTCTATGTAGCTCTGATTTAATTATTAACCCAGTTTCAAACTACTTTAATATCTCTTTCTGAATGTTGATTCAGCTTTTAATAAAAAAATAAAAAAATAAAAATACACATGGCTTACTATAAATCAGTTTCACTTGAAATCACTCACCAGTACAGGTAATATTAGAATCACCCCACTTGATTTAATGTTTCATGTTTCAGTCTGTTATTCAACTGCTTTTAGTTTTTTGTTTTTAAATCAAGATACAGAGTCACCAGCAGAGATGGCACAAGGTCATATTCCTCATTCTCATATCACCGCACGCTGTGATGTGACTACATTCATATAATAATCTCTGTGTCCTTACCCACATCCTGCTCATATCAGTTAAATCAGCCTTGTTCCTCATGGAGTCCTTTATCACCTGGAGGGACGACAGCAGAAACAGAAGGAAGAGGAAGGAGACCAAGCAGGGGAAAAGAAATCAGTACAACACAAAGATCTGATTAAGTATAATTAACTAGAAGTGTGACAGAGTTGCGTGGATGACTGTGCAGACGCATCGTACTAAACAGAGACAAAGATACAGTCGAAACAGATAAGAAGCCAGGGTCTGTTTTGTGACGCGCGAGTGGAAATGGTTATGCCGTCATTACTTACGTTCGGATGTCCGTCTCGCAGCAGCTTGTGGAAGACGTGGCAGAACTTCCAGCAGAGCACCGCATTGCTGGAGAGAGGGAGCCGGTTGACCGCTGCCCAGAAAGTGTGGGCGCCTTTCTCATGATGGGTCCCCAAGATGCAGGGTGACAAGGGCAGTCAAGGATCACAGGGGTTAACGTGCATGTCTGGACGTCTATTCTTATGCCACTCTTCATGAAACGTTGACTGCTCATAAAATGCTTTTGGTTATTCAAAGTAAAGACAAAAACACAAATAAGCAGCTGATTATGTGCAGGAGTCTAAGTAAGTAAAAAAAAAAAAAAAAAAAAGTACACCAAAAATATGGTTAAACTACAGCTTGTTTGTAGTGCAGATGCTAATTTTAAATTTCATGTTTTTTAATAAGCAAAAGATAAATACATAAATAATTCCACAGACCTCTTTTTTGTTAAAAAAAAACTAAAATAATGAAGCCAATATATAGTGGATTAACGTTTCCCTCTCCTTGGGATTTTAGACTACTGCTCTGCGCTTTTGAGAGAGAGTGCTTGATGAAACACAAATGGGAGAAAACTCTGCAGCCTCCAAACAGCGCTCCTCTCTGTCTGTTCCACACATGACTAAATTAGCTCTGCGGCAGGGCCACGTGTAGATGATGGGGTTACACTCAGTTTGTTGTTTTGATCTTGCACGAACATAACCCTGCAGCCACAGAGGAGAGCGTCTACACACAGACACAGATACACACAGACAATATGAGGATATTCCTGGCATGCTTCTCTTTGACAGCGACCTCCTGTGTGTTGATGGCCTTATTGATGCTGACAGCCTGTGAAGAGCAGGAAAGGAAGGGCAGAGGAGAGAAACAGAGAACACAGATCAGCCCACAGCTTTTTTTTTCTCACTGCTTACAGAAAAAAACATTTAAAAAAAACCTTCAAGTGTCAAGTGTTCCATTTAAAACCTGACACCCTCCCACCTTTCAGAAAGTTGCTTTCTCCTTTTATAACCACCTGGGGAACGGGAAGCAGCAAAGTTTTCTAATAAAGGGCGACTGACCCATTTTCTTCAGAGTTGGTATTCAAGGCAGCAGCTGAGAGGCCCGAGCTCCTCTCTGCTTTTTAGGAGCTCGGCAGCCTCAGAGGCAAACAGCTGCCTCAGCAAATGACACACATGCTATTACATGGACATGTCTCACCTGCACAATTAACTCATCACTTCAAATGAGACGGATGCAGGAGAGGAAAAAACATGTAACATTCGTGTTAGTGGGCAAGGTGTCAAGGTGTAGAGCACGTGCTCTCTCTCCTCTAACGCTCAACGTGGAGAAAACTGTTTATTTCCTGGCTGAATCATAGGAACTGTAATTGCAAAATGTACGGTAGTATACAGAACGAGGGCAAAATGAGACTAAATCAGTGAGCACTTGCTCGCGTGTGGATTACCAGTGGAGTATCTGTCTGTGCTGTGAAAACTACTGAGGAATTTTAGCCAGGCTAAAAACAAACCGCCTCCGACTTCAACTCAAATATCAAGTATGAAGAACATCATCGAACGCATATTACAGAGACACTACAGAGCTGTCATGGCTTTTTGATTACACACAGCTGACAGCTAACGTGACAGTCAGGGAGCTGTTGTGGTGGTAGTGTTCGCCATTACCAGGCTGAAATGTAACCACTGGTAGTTTTAATGGAAGTATGGAAGTATTAGCTGCTAGAGTTGGCAGCGTCGACAGCGACTTCAGTAAGCTTTCATTAAGCAATGCTGACAGTTGTTGTACAACACAGTCTCTCTTTTTTTGGTGAAGTTCATTACACAGAGAGAAAATGCTATCTCAAAGAGAGCGGTGTGGTATATCGTGGGATGGGAGTCTATGGGGATTGACTCGCTTTTGGAGCCAGCCTCCAGCGGCCAGTCGAAGAAGTGCAGTTTTTTTGGTTCTTCAGTGTTGGCTTCATTTTTCAGACACTGAGGTCGCCGCTTGGACCAAACTGATGCTGACTCAAGCAACATCACTTGAGGCAAATTTATCAAAACCAAACGTAGCGTCTTCTAGAGCCACGACAGACGTTACATTTTCTTTTCTCACATATTCATTAGCCTACTTCTCCAGACCTGTGAACAGATTTTAACGTGTAAAATCAGTGAAGACCTTGTACTTGTTCCTGCTCTGATGCTTTTTCTTTAATTCCCATCAAGGTTATGCAGCCAAACAGGAAAGTGCTAGGATTAAAAAAATATGAAAAGGAGCCTGAAATATGTTCCTGCTATAAGTTCCAAGCCTGCATTGTTTGAGAGTTTAAGCCGTTTCAGATGGTTTTCAAAACAAGGTGTTCTGGAGCAGCATCTGGCTGACATATCACATCACACGAGAGGAAAATCAAAACAAGATTATCATTCTTCTCAACCCCTCAACTCTGAACCTGGGCCTGAAAAGCCAAGGTTAAAAAAAAAAAAAAAAAAAAAAAAAAAAAAAAGCAAAGCTAAAGTCAAAACATGCATTTTGTCACAGTCGTTTGCATGGTGTCATGAACTGTGACTATGGTGGCTGGGGTCAGAAGAGGACGGGAGGCCTGTTTCATAATCTCACTTCCCACAGATGTCCTGAGTCTGCTCCTCCTCTTCCAGTATGTGAGCTGTCAGGACTGGAAGTTCACCATGAGGAATCATTGGAGGAGGAAGAGGAGGAGGAGTGGGCCACGAGGACGGGGGCTGGAGAAGGAAGTAGGCAGGATAGAAGGAGAGAAGCGAGGAGGAACAGTTTGGGAGCACTTGTCCATATCAGTGTCACTAGGACGAGACAAAACCAACGCAGTCTCCTAAAATGATTAGTAAAAACAACATCTGCAGCCTTCTGTATCTTTACAGCAAATAAAACAAATATGCTACCAAGTGTCACAGACTGTTTTGAATCTACAATGTCTGTAGAATGTCTTATGAATAACTATAATCCCTTCAAACAGACAGCTCAAAACAAAGGTGGGATAAGAGAAAAACAATCTGGTTCAAAATTCAGATCATGTCTTCTCTAAACAACACTAGACAACAGACTGCATCCTCCACACACCAGCACTGTGCGACCTGCGTGACATTTCCTCACCAGTTCGAGCAAGTCATCAGACACGAGTTTTGTCTTTACAAAAATCTAATTTAGGGGTGAAATTCAGATTAAGTCACAAGAGCAATTCACTAAAGTTCAGGCAGTGTGAGGACAGGAGAAGGAAGTGCAGGAGGAATGCAGCGCTGGCTGCTGTTTCAACATCCCTGAGTCTAAATTCCACATCGTCCACCCATCTGTGTTCAAATATGTAATCCTGCCAGTGATGAGGAGGCACCACAGAGTGTTGTAATGACGATGGCTGACAGTGCCTCCACGCCTGTCATTAAACATGCACGATGTTGACTAAACATGAGCACCGGAGCTACAAGTCCAACACCTGTCCTGTTGCATCAGCAGCACAACCTGAGCCAAGACTTTGGCTGTGTGTGTGTGTGTGTGTGTGTGCGCATGTGTGTGTGTGTGTGTGTGTGTGTCAGTACTGTAAAGGTCAACACACAGCGGGTCTTACACTGTCCAGTCCAGGCGAACTGAAATAAGTCAAACCTACACTCTGTGACCTCTGATCGAGACCACAATGGAAAGGTCACAGAGTTAAATTTGAGCAGCTGCTTTATAAGAGGTTACACTTCCTGTATACAAATAAACTTGGCTTGGGCTTGTCAATAGAAATCACAAACAAGTGGATTGTTTATTGGCACAGTTCTGATAAAATGTCAACAACACAGGAGCAAAATTCCTGTCGGGCCTCAGTTTTGAATTGATTGGCAAAACACAGTTCACTTGCACAGCTTAATAGTGGACAAATCAATATTATCCATAAGCTAATGCTGTCAGGATTGTATTCCTGATTGCCTGTCTGTACAATAAACAGAAGTTCCTTTCACTTTATTCCAGATGACCAGGTGAACAGCTGTGGTAAAAGAGATGGTCACTTTGCTTTGTGTATTGATTGATAAATGCATTTGCATTTGTTTTACATAATGCACCTTCAAGGCGTTGGACACTGTCATTAACCCGCTTATATTTCAACCTTCTTCTTCGTGTCATATTTTGTGTTTTTAGATCGTGATTATCAGTATGAATGGACTGTTTTTGTTTGCTCAAACCGCAGCCTTGAATGAAAAATGAAATATTTTGAATTAAACTTAACTGAATTTATGGCTTAACTCAAGGTCTCCGAGATGTGGTTAAAAAGCTCAGAAAAAAGTCAGAAAGCAGAACTTGAGTTAGAGTTATTTTGTTATACCAGTGCTTCCAAAATCAGGAGTGAACTATCGCAGTCAAAATTTAACAGTGTTTTGATCTTGGTTTATTTGGCTATGTCAAGCATTCACAGAATGAAAAACTAAAGATGCACGTTTGAGAATGGACCGCTCTACAATGTGATGGTGTAGATGACATTAAGCATGATGCACTTATTTACATTTAATTGGCTTTGTTCACACCTCTCAAAATCAACCATTCACGTCATGAGCCTAAATGCAGTGCTCAAAATGTGTGTGTGAATGCAATCTATGCAACATACGAGTTTAATTTCCGCCTCTAGCATGTAAAGCTAGTCAGTACAAGGGATGTGCTTTTTAACTAAATAAATACTTTTCCCCCCGAGCAAAGAGAGTTTATCAGAAAGGTTGTGTTCCCAAACCAAATTCAGTAAACATTTTGTTTACACTCTGGCCACATCTGCGTTGCATTAGCAAAGAGGGAAGTGACTTTTGTGTCATTTCCTGTCACAGCCCTAGTTGTTAATTTGCCAAAACCACAAATGATGACACTGTCTTATGTTGTCATAAGTACAAAGGTCACTGGAGTTTTAAAAAACAACGACTAGCCTTAAACTGATAGGTTGGTGTGAGACGTTAATATCGCATCTAGAGCGCATGAAGATCAATTTCCTCACTTTGAATTTTTCAGGGTTGTGCGGAATCATTTTACTTCCCCTTTTTTCCTCTCTGTCACTCACAAAAATGAAGGGATGATTGAGAAAGTCCCAGTGCAACTGGTTCCCACATGAGGATGACCCAATTAGCCCACAGTGAGACTTTGTACTTTGTGTTTGGGTTGAATGAGAATGCCAGCTGCCTGGGACTCCTGGCAATGGCTTGAGGCGGCTTGCTGGCATCAATACATCAATGGCCTGTTAGCTCCTCGTGGTGTGGCCACGCACACCAGCTGACAAAGTGAAACCATGAGAAATTAAATCAGAGGTAAGAAGTGAGTGATTATAAGGATAAAGAGGAAAAATAAGACCAGAGGCACTCTTCCTTAGATTTCATACTGTGGACAGAAACATACGTCACTGCGTCCACAGGGGGCTAACCTCAACTCCCATCCTCTGCGCTTTCTCCCTCACGCTTTCCTTTCACCCTTAACTCATTTTAAACACTATACCCAGCCATCATAATGAGAATTCAATCAATTACATCCCTGCTGAATACAAAACTCCTCTTTGCATCTTGTTATCTAAAGAAACATCTTTTTTTTTTCCCCCACAGCTTTGCTTTCAAACAAAGTGTTATTGATACAGTGTTGAAAGCATGTTAAGTTGGGCCTGGCAAGCCCCAATCGGCTGTTCTGTAGAAAGCTGGGCATTGATATGCTGATCGTAGCCTGGCTGTGTCCACTGAAGGGCCAGTGCAGAGCGCAGAGAGAGAGAGAGAGACAGGAAGCATCTTCTGCCTGCTAAATGAAACAGCCTTCTCTCGACACACTTCCTCATCCTCCGCCTCCATTCTCAGTGACTCCTCTGAGCGTTTTTTACGAAAGCATGTTATTAATGCACGCTTTGGCAATTTGATTTCCATGTTAGAACTAGAGATATGTCATCGCATCACTGTCACTTTGTGTTGGTAGGAGAGAAAAGACAACGCTCTTGAATATTTCTGTCTCTGCTGTGGCACATTTTAAATCATCATTAATGATGGGACAAACCCGCAGCCCGTTCAATCATGACAAAATGACTGTGGAAAGCCACGCCAGAGCCAAATGAAAGGGGGCAGAGTAAATTCGGAAACACTTGTTCTCCCTGGATTTAAATTCTCATGGTTGTAGAGGCGGAGGAGGTATCCTTATGTGACCCTGACGATTTATTATGGGAGTGGAGTGATTAATCTTAGTTGCAGTACTATGATTATCTGACCCTCGTCATTTAGGTCTAGGAGGAGGAGGAGGAGGGCACATGATAAACTGAGCCGTCCTTTTACCATCACACATTTATCAAATCATCATTTCTTCCTGGCTCTTGTTTTAATCATCTTATTGAAAAAGAAAGATATCGTTGGTCTCAATAACTTCATCAGGGTGACGGGTGTTATGGGAATATGAGCGTTATGTCGCAGAATAGATGGAGTTCAATAATATTCGTATTTAACGTACAGGCTGAAGGTTTTCCCTGTTTGTACTTGTAGAGAGCTGACATGATTATTCCATTAATCCATTAATTAGCTAATTGAAAGGAAATTAAAGAGGAATTATTTTGGTAATCAATTATTCATTTCAAACAAAAACATTTTCTGGTTTCAGCTTCCCAGATGTGAGTATATGCTGCTTTTCTCTGATTTAGAGCCTGGCATGTGTATCCAATGCCCCACATTATATCATTACAAAGCAATATTCAATATTTGCTGTTTTTGTCCTTCTTGCACCTTAGGCCAGGACACTGGATGTGACGCGTGTGTGTGACGGCTGCGGAATGCCTTGGTTTTCATTTTGGCGCACACGTCAACCAAGACGTTCCACAGCTGCGACACACACGCGACGCTTCCAGCGTGTTCCTGGCATTAGGATTGTGAACTGCGCAGTTAATTGTACTTCAAAGTCGTATCTGACTCCATCAGTCAATAAATAATCCCATTTCCAAAAAATACTTTGTCTTAAGATTTTAGTATAAATGAATGTTGGTTCAGATGCCACATAATGGAGATGGGTGGCTACACTGCTGCTGCTGAGGCTTGTCCGGCTACTGTGCTGTACAGTCGGAAAGTGAACAGCAAGAGGACGGAGGGAGGATTGAAAACAGGAAACATGGCTGTTTGTGAATCCATTGGCACTGTAATGCTGAGGTGCAGTAGTGGAGGCATGGTCATTGTGGCTGACCCACTGGGGGTGGAGGTAGTGGTAGGGATGGCGTTAGTGGGGGGGTGGGGGGGGGTACAGGCGCTCAGTCAGGTTTCCTGTCTTGGCACACCCTGCACTGGCCATTTCCTGCTTGCCTGCTGAAAAATGCCCAGCATCACCGCCGCACCCCCCACCCCCAGCTAAAATCCTTGCTCAGTCAAGCCAGACAGGCAGCGGCTGAGACAGTCAGTCAGGCCGAACATTTCATTCTTGCTACAGCTCTCACATTTCCTGCCAGAAGCTTCCAGGTGTCTTTCAAGGAAAAACTGTGGTTTATAAAAACTTTTTTTCACAGCTCTGTCTAGCATTTATTTAAAAAAAAAAAAAAAAAAAAACTTTGCCAGAGTAACTGCTGAGATGTTGGAACAATGTGACATTGCTTAAAATATGGGCCAAAAATCATGACAGTCAGATAATAATACCTGTAAACAAGCCAAAAGATTAAACAGATTATCTAAACCACTTTTAAATACCATTTGGATGCAAAACTTGAAAGTGACCACACTCGTAATGTCACTAATCATTCCTCAATCACTGTCTAATTATCTGATTATTTGTGTTTCCAAATATGTATTTACCTGAACTTAACAAACAGGTTCCCATTTACACATGCAGGCGATACAGAGCAACGTTAGCCTTTAATTAGAGTTATGTTTCTGGTCACCTGGCAATTATAAATCCAATATTCACACTCTTAGCTCTGTTTTGGCCTCTACCAACTCCTGAAGGAAATATCTGGCTTTTAAGCTGCTGTTCGGTGCTCAGCAGTGACTTTGTTGGTTTCAGCAATTATTCTCTGCAATGAAAATGCTCTGACACTGATGAGAGCAGTGAGCGCTGCAGGGCATAGAACCAAAACGATGGGCTGAAAGAGGCTAAAAGACTCAACAGAGCTGGATGGAAATGCTGAGACGGTCAGGTGACAATTTCCTGTGGTTTGTCACTGCGGGCAACCACTTTCACATGCACATAGATCCATTTGTTCATATAAAACGTTAGATTATAACAGCTTTAATGTCTTTTAAAGTTTAGTTCAAGGTTTGTTTACGCTTGTGAGCTACACAGGCACAAAAGCATCATCAGTTGAGTAACTGACCAGCTGGGGCTTTATTTTCAGTGTTTCTTGTATACTTTTATGATATTTGGCTAAAGGAACGCTTCACAAACTAAAAATACATTTGCTTGACAACAGTACAACTCCCCTAATGGTTCAATATGCAAGAATGAAAATAAACATTTGAAACCGAAAGCTAGCCTAACCACGGTGCATTTCACACAAATACACACCCTCCCTCACCACATGTTACAACAGCATGAAAGGCCATTTTTTGCAAATGCTTTCAAGAATCAGATAATAAATGGAAAAGCATTTTGGGCCCAAACATTTTTCCAAAAGTAACTCCACCCAATTCAAAAGGTCGCTCCTCTGAACAGAGCCCTCTGTGTTGCTTGTTTAAGGACCTTTTTACGTGTTGCATCTGACATGAACATCCGCTCCCATACAACAGTCACTCCACACCTCTTGAGAAAGAGGCTGGCTGGCACTGAGGAGAGGAAGGTAGTGGAAAAGATGGCCTTTTTTAGAATAGCTATTTTTCCTGTGTACTTGAATGCACACACAGGGAAAGACCCAGCTGTGAGAAGGGAAAATTACAAACTCACAGAGGTGACGTTATGGAGGCTTCACTGGAGGGAACTGAGGCAGTCTGGATACTGATCTGCACCATTATCAACACAGTGAATAGAATCTGCATCGCAATTAACAATTCTGTTCATATGCGATGGTGAAACCACGCTTCAGTGTTGCCTCAGCATCTATCAACCTAATCATGATCAACAACATCAAAGCTGATGGGCTCACATGATTTGCTGGACAAGTACAAGCCTCTCAGACTGTAAGTGGGAGCTTGTTTTCCACAAAATGCACCGAGCATCTTCCATCCCATTCATAACAGGGCATTTGGTGATGCAGATAAGCCCAATGGGATGAAGCCGTCTCTTAAGAGCCCATTAAAAAGCATGAAAACACAGGATATTTGGAGTGTGTGACCTCAGAGCACCAGGCTTCTGTTCCTGAGGGCAGAGGTGGAGGGCAGCAGCTGGTTAAAGACACGCACGCACGCACGCACACACACACACACACACACACACACACACACACACACACACACACACACACACACACACACACACACACACACACACACACACACACACACACACACACACACACACACACACACGCACACACACAGATATATGCTGAAGGCCGGGTTCCAGCATAATTAAACTCTCAGATCCTACACCCCTATGGCAGGTTTATGAGCCTTTCCTAATAAGTTGGCTTTCTGCAGCCTTGTGTGAAGGAGCCTCAGCTCTGAAGCTCAGCTTCCTGCAGGAATGGTGATGTCACAAAGATGCATTATAAAAGAAACATCTGTGCAGATCAGTGAAGCTCTCCAGCCCACTTGCTCGTTACTCCCCAACACTGAACATGCATGAACATCACAGAATATGCCTGTGTGTGTGGGTGTATTTTCCTGAAGGACTTGATGATGGCTTGTGTGGTGATCTGACACCAATTAATCCACCCCACAACTGTAAAACTGCTGCACCAAACTCACTGTTTACTTCACGGCCCATTTGACTGGCAACTGCAGCTCAATTTGTTACATTTGTTCAAGAAAACTCTTGATGCATTTCCTTAAAGACTTTCTTTTATTTGGACCCAAAAACAGGTGTCATTCAGGGAGGAGAGAGTTTACTCCTCTGTACATACATGTGCTTTAAAATTTAGGTACAATTTAAGACATCTGAGAAATAACCTCTGCAATGTAACGAGCCACATCTAAAAATAAGACTAGGAGTTAATAAAAATAATTACTTTAGCTATAAAAATGCACTTTTGTTTACAGCTGCGACTATAATGTTTATTTTCAGTATCAATTCATCTGCAGATTATTTTCTTGATTAAAATTGTCATAAATAGTATATTTAAGATTTTCTGATATTTACAAAAAGTCAAGTTTTCACTGATGTTTTCACAGTGAGAATGAGAATATAGATGGCAAAAGAGTCAACCAAGGCCATAGTGGTCCGAGGTGGATAGCATGTTATCACCACAACCCCATTAGGATTCAGGCTGGAGACCTTTGTTGCATGTCATCAGCTATCATTCCTATCACTCCTTCCTGAGGTTTCTTGTTTATCTACACTGTGAACTAACATATAAAACACTAAAATACCCTCCAAATGTGGAATGAAAATATCTGTTACATGTCTACATCACAGAAATGATTCCTGAGACTTGGACACAGAATCAGAAATAAATCAGGATTGGCTCTAACTGACCTGCACAAACACCTGGTCTCAAAGGTAAACTATTCCCAGTCCCAAACAGAGTAGAAGTCCAAAATCGACACACAAAGCTAATGCAGTAAAATAACATAAAAATATCAGCATCACATCAGTCAGAATGACACTGAATTATCTGATATTGTTGAAAAATTTCAACATCAGCATGCATCTCTAATACAAAATGTTCTCTAAATTTTACACTATCAAATTCCCTTTTGGGTCCATGAAGCTCTGCTGTGCTACTGGCGACTTTGTTTTCATACCGCTGTGCCTCGCTACATGCCGAAAAGCCAAAACATAGTGGCAGAAAAAGAAGGCAGTCAACCACAGAGAACAGCCTTGAGGAGTTCTGTTTCCCGCTGACACCAACAGGTCTGTCTGAAATAATCTGTAAAGTGCAACTGAACGGAGATCCTCTGGAGGAGAATTTCCATCTCTACACCTACGCTATGTCTGCGCCTTCATGCTCCGACTGACTTCATGTGGGCAACTCAGATTTATTTCACAGACCACAGAGTGATTTTCCTGTTTCAGTATCATAAGAAACTGTGTGGATCTTGTGCCTCTTTACACCATCTATGTGTGCTATTTCTTTTATTGCTCCTTGAAGCATCTACTCCACAAACTCCTCAAGACTATTCCTTCGCTGGGGATCTTTGGAAAAAGGACTCTGGGTGTCCTTTCATGTCACCCACCCTCCCCCACACCTATACAAGGGCTAAAAGTACACCCATCCATCCATGTTGGCAGTGAAAGGCCGGTCTTGTTGCCTTGGCTTATGTGCACCTGCTCCAGTACGCTCTGGACACTTAGTCTGCCTGTTAGCCTCTAGCGCATCATTCACAGCACTGTGACTCAAAGGAAAATAAAATCACACAAGAGTCTGTTTGTTCGAATGTGTGATAAAGTCCACATTGTTCCAGTTTTTACTGACCTGCTTGTGATAATATACCAGCTCACTTAACTTTACCTTCATACCTGGTGTCTCTTTAATATGTGTAATACAGTGATAGTCACACATCCACACACTGTTGGCCTATGGGTTCGTCTCTCACAGACACCAATACAAACAGTAATTGACATTCATGGCACATTTAAGCTGCTGAACTTTTTCCACTAACCTGCGGCTGGAGACTGAGCCAAGTGAAAAATAGAAAGCTGGGGCCAACAGAGGAGCACATCTCAAACACTTTCATGTCTTGGACCCCAAAATAGACCCCAGTTAAAGCTGCACAACCTCATGTGTTACTGCTCTGTCAATAATAAAGGATGGCCGTGGTTGCAGTTGGTTTATTAGAAATATTGTGCCCACAGAGTCACTGAAGGGAAACTTGAGATCCGCGAGTCTTTTCCTGATTGTTTCCACTAAATAAAACTGGATTCCAACTGTAGCTGGGACCCAGGGGACCCCCTCTTCAAGGACCCTGTGTCCCAGTTTGCAAACCACTGGAATAAACGCTGGAGAGACTTTCTGCTCAGACCTTCACGGCTACTTCTCCACAACAAAAACCAAACTTCCCACGGCCACATTTAGCTACAATATATCGCCAGACAAACACAAGTCCCTGCATGCATTGAGCATAACTTGCATGTATTCACGCAAACAGCACCGGTGTGCGTGCGTGTGTCTGTTTGAGTGTGTGTGCAACAGGACTTCTTGGACACCGTCACCACCCCCACCTCCAAAAAAAAACATGAAGACCCTCGAGTGTATCTTTTGCCTTGGGTGATTTTTTTCCTTCTTAAAATAAAGAAAACAAATCGGTTGATGAGCACTTACAATTTTACTGAGATCCATGATCGTCCAAGCAGAAACGGTGAGTGTGGATCCTCGGAGCCGAAGAGGAGATCCGCTCGCTTTATCCTAACGCGGAGTAATTAGTAACGGGAAAGCGATTGAGGCAACAAATGCATTTGGGAGGAGAAGAAGGGGTGGAGGGGGGAGGTGGAGTGGGCCGTTAGCTCAACATGTGTCCCGATTTGGTATTAAAATGCTCCCCTATCCTTCCTTCCTTCCTTCCGCGTCCTTTCTCCTTTCTCTGCGAGCCCTACGTGCTCCCTTATCGGCGAGGACTTCCAGCATCCGACCGCCGAGGAGCCGAAGCTGTCCGGGAGGAAAAACACAAGAAGAGGACTACCGCTGATAATACCTGCTCATTTCACCGCTGCCTCACATTAAAACCACCCCGCTTATGTGTATATGTATCAGCCCACATAGCGGCTAAGACCGAGACAGGAGGATACCTTTATTTTGCAAATAGCCCGCTCTCTTGGTAGACAATAGTAGCATGGAGCCTGCAGAGTGGGACGGCTCAAACCCGGTGGTTTCCAAGCTGGGGTCCGAGGACCGCCAGGGGTCCTGTAAGAGGGGAGGTGAAAGGGGGGTGGGGGGAGATCCAGGAAATAAGAAAACAGCTGAATCTCCACTGATGTTCCATTCATTACCAGTTAGTACAGATAGTGTGAGCTAGTGCTGCAACTTATTTCATTAGCCTTTCAATTAATGTAATTTAAAAAAAAAAATCTTAATTGATTAATCGCTTAAAATATGATCTTGTCCTGAAGATCCAAGGCAGTGTCTACAAATGTCTTGTTTTGTCCTTACATTGAAGGAACTGATGTCACAGAATGTTTGGCAGTTCTTGAGCGGGTAAAAAAAAGACATTTAGTTGATAATCAAAATATAAATGTTAGTTAATTTTTGATCAATCAGCTGATCGATGGACTAACTAATCATTAAAACAGTGCAATCATCAAATGATTTTATTTTAATGAAAAGGAGTGGGGGCCCATCCACCTCCTCTGAATCCTGCTCACTGTGCTAACAGTAACAACACATACACACATACATCACTAAAATACATTGTAGAACATGGTATCGATAATTTTGTAAGTAGTTGGTGAGATGAAAAGACGGTTTAAGATGCAAATTATATTTAGGTCTTATTTTTGATTGTGAGCAGTGTTACTGTGTTCTTATAAAAACACATGAAGCCTTGAATAGAACAACTTTCAATGGGGAAAAAGCTCAGTGTTCACCATGAGAGCAACTCTAGGTAACTGATGCCCCCATCTGGTTTCTCCGAGATTGCCTGTCCTCAAGGCAATACAGTCGTGTTGTGGTGTGTGTGTTTGTTTGTGTGTGTGTGTGTGTGTGTGTGTGTGTGTGTGTGTGTGTGTCTGTGTGTGAAAAAGGCAGCCTTGTATATAAAATGCTATGGGAGTTTTAGAATAAGGCTGAGGACTGTTGCATCTTACTGGGACACTTAAAACAACAGAGCCATCATCAGTGTTATTAGAAACACCTGTTACTGTTCTGTCTGCCAACTGAAAAATATAGTTTTAACAAGAACTGACCATTGTAAGCTTTGTAAAGGTAGAATGTGTGGCACACCTGTTGTACTGGATTGCATTAGATTGTATAGGTGTACATAATGAAGTGGACTATATATTCCAGTCAATTAGAACTAAACTGATGTGTAATATACTGTATTTGTTACAGCAGAAATGTGGTACATTATGTGTTAAAACGTTAAGAGTAGTAATAATATGAATTATTCATATAGATTATTAAATCAAGGATTATATGCTTTGAAAAAACACATCCATCTTTTCACAAATGTAAATTGTTTTGTTAACAGACGACAACAATGCTACTTTTGTCATGTAGGTCCATCCACAAGCAATCAGCTCAAAAGATCCATTTTTAAATCCAGGCTACTGTTTTAAAAAGGCTTCTCTATACAATCACAGGACATCAGCTGACCACCCGAGGCCCGGCCAGCCACAATAATCAATATGCTACTCATTACACCATCGGGGCAGCACGTTATACCTCCAGGCTGCACAGCATAAACTGTCTGTCTCCAGACAATGCCGGCTCTTTTCCAACAAGTCTCTTCACTTCCTGGTACGGCGTGGGCCCTTCGCCCAGGGCAGCCTCACACAGCATTTCTCACATACAAAAGTCCCACTCTGTCACTGCCTGGGTTTTCACTCGGCCACTGAAAAACTCTTGCCCTTTATATAAAGTCCACCCACCTGGAATAAAGGGCATTTTTGAGTTCCACTTCCTGTTATAACCCAGGTGTATAAAACAACTGTTCTCTCAAAATAGACAAACAGGTGAAAACTGATGCTGATAAGAGATTATTCTAATCCTGCACATGATGGAAAGTGCATTTTAATACAAGCAGGTTGTCTGTTTAGTGATCTCATTGTCTATCAGTGTCATCTCTTGTGAGTCATGTTTTCATTCCAATCAATTCCTCGAAATCAATTACAACATTAATGATAAGGATAAGGAGTGAAAATTATACATCAGGTTATTGTGACTCGTGCAGATGAAATTCCATCTAACCAAAAAACACATGAAGTGCCTGAGACAAAAAAAAGTATAAATCAAACATCACAAACTTTTCGTAATGCTGACGTCACATACTCCAAATTCCTTAGTATATTTAAACATTTAAAGTCCTGTTAAAAACTGAAGCCGGTCAACACCGAAACAAAAATTAAACATATGCAGATTCCTAACTGTAGAATGACCGATTTAGTGCATGTACACTTTTTCTGTGAGGTATTACTACAAAAAGGTAGTTGTGGTAATAACACTGATTCACATAAACATCCTTTGAATCACTTCCGTTAAGTTGTGAAGCCAAAACTTGGTCTGTGTTGAGGCAACAGGCTGAATCCAGAGCGCAGGGGTTAAAGTCCTCTAACGTAGTTGTCTCTTCCACCGACTCAAGGCTGACTCTGAGGTTACGACATGGTTATGACTTTATGTCTCTGCGTGGAAAATGCCAACAGAGGTGACTGAGCATGCTGTTCAACGCTTGGAGTTTGTGCTGTGTACATATACAGGTCAAATGATGACTAGCTGCTCATGCATTATTCATAAAGGAAGTTCTTCAGTAACACTGAAACTTAAGTCTTCATCGTCTGTGTGTGTGTGCGCCATAGGAGCCCATAATAAATTAACTTACGGTTTCAGGCTCAGGCATCTATCAGACTATAAGATTACAGAGGGTGAATTTCTGCATGTGCCCTTTGCGTACATACATAAACTTTCACTTTCACCCTGACATGTTACATAACAGCAATCCATGTGAGATAGCATGGTCAGCTCTCAGGCGGGGCAATAATTCAATTCAATTGTTGTTTATCAACTTGTAGTGGAAGGATAACCCAGCCTTAGTCAGTGCAGGATGTATTTTGTCACATAACTGACGACTGTATTGCATGATCATTTGAAATGAGGCCTCTCATGCTGAAGTAGGTTCATTTGCATACCACACACTTACAGCGAGGATGTAGGTTTCAGACTGACTTTTGACCTCTGCTGCACGAGAAACAAAAAACAACTCTCCATCTCTGCCTCTCTCTCTTTCCGCTTTACTGTGCCATAAAACATAGAAGAGATCGCCAAAACAATCTGTAAATCAAAGCCATTGTTAATGCCGCCAGGAACTCATCGGTGCACTTTGTTCCACTTACTGACCTGTCACTCATGTCTAGCTCTATTATTCTACAGCCAGTCAGTGCAATGAGGCCACAAACCACCGCCTGCTGTTTCTGCTGCCTCAGTGCTTTTAATGGTCTCGCTTTCATGCCTGCATGCTCGTCTGTGTGTGTGCTGCATGTATGCGGATATCCCTTCCTAACTTCCCAGCATTTTAAATTGCAGGATGTAAAAAAAGGCGAGGAAGACTCAAGACAATGAGCGTTGGAGGGGAGAACAACAAGGCAAAGAGAAAGACAAAGGACGGAGGAGAAAGAGAGGCAAGAGAGACAGGGTGATTAAAAAAAAATGCTTGTCTACGTTCGCACTGCCGAGTCCTGACTGTGCCCGAGGGCCACAGCCCCGCTCCTCCCCTGAATTCCACAGCTGCTGGGGCACCAAACAGCACCACGGCAGGGTGCAGGGGGATGAGGGGTGTCCACTAGAGCAGGTCCACACATACTGTACACCAGTGACTCACAACCGGGGGTGCTTGTGGCGAGGATTTGGAGTAACTCAACTAATTTGACAAACTGAAATTAGTCTTTGATTCTAAAAAAAAAAGGCGTAAAAAACTAGTTAGCAGGTGAGCACAGCAGGTGGAACAGATAACTAAGAAATAGATAGTGGATAAACAGTTAGCTGTTAGCTAATAGTAATGGATAAATGGTTGAAATTGTTAGATGTGATTAATACATAAATGGCTGAAACAAAGAACAAGTGTTGAAAGTAATGGAGAAACAGTTGAAATAGTGATCTTAAAGTAACGGATAATGTTAAAGGTTTTAAATAGATAGCTTAAAGTAATACATAAATAGAAGAAACAACCAGCTTGTGCTACAAGTGGCCAATCGGTAAGAATTCATACTTGACCAAACAGACATGGCGGGTGATGTCAGTGAAGGGGTACTTCACAGGTACTTCAGCTCATCTGTAAGGATGTGGAGGTATTTTGCTCGGGAGTCACTGCTGTACACGGTCACACTAACAGCCAAACACACATGCACTCAAATACACATACAAACATGAGTGACCTCACAAGCAGGCAAGTAAAGAGGAAATGAGGAGGAGGCTGGCAGGCAGTCTAATTTAGGGCCTTAATTTGGTAACATAAAGTGTGGTGTCATACGGCGGCTCAACCTCCAGGTCCCAGCTGAGGAACTGCTGCCCCAGATGTTCTATACAAGCACCAATTGTGGTTCCTATTGGTCCAGAGATTACTACCTACACCAGCTTTCAAATGAGAAACCTCTTCTGGCCCCTGACAGCTCAGAGACTGTTTCTAGGAGAGAGTTGACATCTCTGGCATTTTGTAGCCTTAAGATAAAGATTATAAAATATGTAGTGTTCAGTGCTAACTATTTACTTGTTGGTTTTCTCATTGCCGTTGAGAACACCACAGTACACCGAAACATGCAATGATGCCGAGACAAACACACCGAAGATGAAATCCCGCCTAAACTCTAAATTAAAGAGTCAGCTGCTATTATGAGGCTAAACATGTCATTAAAAGCAAGCTCTGTGTGCTATGTGGCTGCCCTGGTTCATTCTTTTTATAACCCTGTGTGGACACTATGTCAGAGAGGCTTTTGAACACACCCTGGTTGTTTATCCAACTTGGCGGAGAGAGATAGGCGAGCACTTCTCAGAATCAGTGTTTTACACAACTATGCCTTTAAAGTCAAAGCAGGAGACCCTGCTGTGTGTAGTGCTGCACACTGCTCATATTCATATGAATGAAACTGTAGAGCACTGAATTCAGGTTACATGTTGAATGTATCACACTGTTTACTCACACTGCTGACAGTTGTCACTTCTCTGAGTCCGTTGCAAACAATTATAAAATAGTTCTACAGCTGAAACAATTAGTTGATTAATCATTTAGCTTTTTGATGGAAAACTATCGATTAATTTCGTCATTTTGAGCAAAACTTCACTAGTTGCAGTATCTAAACAGGTTTTCTTAGATTTAAATGATATGAAACTTTGTACATTTTGGTTTTGGAGTGTTGTGTGAACGAAAAAAGACATTTCAATGTGTCTGTTTGGGCTCTGGGAAATATTAATATACATTTTTCACTAGTGTTTGACATTTTATAGAACAAATGATGAACAGATTTATCATGAATACTAATCAGTAATAAAACTCTTTCTTAGTAGCAGTTCTAAAGCGATCCTTTCAGCAACTCAATTTTGGAGACTTTTTTTTTCAGTTTTCTGTCAGATGAAAAATCTAGAACTTCATATTTAACATGGGCTTATCAATATAAATATCAAAAAGTTTAGTTGAAGCTGAAAAGGCTGGAGGTGAGAGGAAATCTAAGACAGACAGAGAGGCGGACAGACAGATATGCAGACAGACAGTTGGTTTTCTATAGAGGAGGTGAAAGCCAGCCACCCAGCAGATTTAGGCAGCTTTAGAGCACAACAGATCAGAAGAGATTATCTCTCACTGATCCCCTGTAAAGTCGACAGCAGATTCATTGATTCCTGTACCGCCTGCCACAACTCTGGATCCCTAGTCAAAAATCAACCACAAAAAAAAAAAAGAAAACACATGATGGTCTATGGCCGTAACAAATCCTAGTCAGTGATTTAAAAGCTGTTAAAGCCCAGGTGGAAACCTACTATTACAGCTTTACAGAGGAGAAACTGGCACCATTAGTGTCAAGAACAAAACAGTTGAATGCATCATGCTGCAGTCTAGTCATGTTGGGACACCGATATCTAATAGCAAATCAAACGTGGGCTTGTTTTATCTTGCATGAATATTTTCACCCTCTTTCACGGCAGCTGTGAGCTGATCGGCTGCAAAGCTGTTTGTTTTGTTTAAATGACCTCAGATAATTGAGGGCTTTAATAAGGCAGATGCATAAAAATGTCAGAGAAGGGCCAAATTCCTTTTCCTCTCCGCTGACTGCCAAAACACATGCTATCAGAATTGCATGCAAAGACAAGACATGGGAAGAAACTATGTACATGTATCATGTTATTGCCTTGACACACTTCCAGAGGGTGAGATCCCAGGAGCCTGACAGTGACCTAGTGACCAGGCTTGGCTCTGGACACATACAGTCACGCATGCGTCTCTCCCCGCCTTTAATCCACACTGCTACTGTCCCGCATGGGAGAGGCATGGAGTGGGGGGCTGGGGGGTTAAACTATATGTGACCATCTAGAGGCAGACTTGCACATTTAGTATAGTGTTGACCGTACTGTCCGATTAAGCAGCCGCTGTGGGAGAAGCATGTTGCAGCACTACCATGGCAGTTTGACTGCCTTGATTCATCTGACCTACTTTCCCCCCCATTCCCTCCCCTGTGCCTGGTCTGGGGAGAGGGGAGGGGAAGACCACCAGGCAGGAAGCAGCGGGCTCCACAGCCTAACAGCAGCCTACATACATATGTTCACTGGGAGAGAGCACTTCATGCAAAGTCAGATGTAGCTCTTGAAGCTACACAGCATTCATTATTCATCAGCAACCATCACATCACAACTAAACATTACAAACAAAAACAGTCTCTCCTTATCTCCTCTGCCTTAAAATAATAAAGAACTCACTTCCCAGATCTCATTTAAACCATCATCATCATCATCATCATCATCATCATCATCACCGCTGATCCTGCTGAGACTATAGGCCCACAGAAGACACTGACAGCCTGTCATACAGAGCTTCAGCTGGCCTCCCTCTTGTCTGGGTTTATCCAGCAGATAGGCTAACAACACAGTTATCTGAATTCAAAAGGCCATTGACCTACATTTCAACAGCTCTTTTGTTGTGCAGTGGACTCATTGGTATCTGCTGATCACAGGCAGACATCAGGGAAAGTACCACTAAAATAACCCATAATCTGGATCAAGTACAGGCACGGTGTAATTGAAGTGTCAAAACTGGAAGAATTACTAAACCATGTCAAAAATAAATAAACAAAACGAGAAAAATGTTAGTGACTGTGTGTCATGTTTGATGGATCCTGGGTCCTATCCTCACTTCAGTCAAAATCTCACAATGCATAGTTTAGTGTCGGGGGTTGGCAGCAAACAGCCTAACATGACAATCATCCTCCCACCTTATAAAGCGGCTCTCAGCCAGGACCTTCATCCCACGCTTTCACCACAATAATGTTATTGCATTAAAATGATCCCGTCTGCTCCTTACCTGCCCTCTCTCAAAGTTTTCTTTCTCCAGCTCCAGGCTGTTGGCCCCTCCAGTCCTTCGGATCACTTTGGGGATAGCGTTGGGTACTTGCTGCATGGAGCTTTTCACTCGGTCCATTGTCGTCTGTGACAGAAAAACGCACAGCAGCGAAAGAAAAAAACTAACTTTCAGTCGATAAATAGGCTAAATTGTAGAAAAAAAAGAAAAGAAAAAAGAAAAGCTGCACTAACTATGGCGGGCAGCAGTCCATGCTGTGCTGGACTCGTCGCCCCGTTCACTGAATCATTTGGCCTTTCTGTCCAACACCCCAGTAAATGACAGGAGCAGCCTGAACGGCACCAGTGTAAAGTTAGCCATGTTTCAGGATGATCACGCTTCCGCTTTCAAAATAAAGCCTCTATTCATTTACTTGCGTCTTTGAATAAATGTAAATTGAACGTAGTGCGTGGAAAATAGAGCTGTTTGTTTCATATATTGAACTTTAATGACTTGACAGCAACAGCAACAACTTCTTTTCAGCAATGCTTAAATAACCCGTAGGCCTTTGACAACAGCCAGTATTAGTTCTGTAGTCGTAACCAGGCCTACTTGTTACTAATTAACCATAAACAGTGAGTTGCAGAGGACATATGTCCTAGTTCTCTTAGCATTAGAGTTTTAACAAAAATATAGCAGGAAATGTGCTTTACAAACACTTCTTCTTCGTGAAAACAGGTGGAAGTCAAGAACAATCAGAAGTAAGGTGTGCTAATAACTGCGGGGACTTTGCAGAAGTCACAATATTTGTCTCCAAACTCAGTTTTGCAACGATGCATTGCTGCACAAAACACACTATCTCCGTGAAAAGCTTTTACGTACAGCGTCCTCATAGGAACACCTCAGCTGCTGTTGTGAGTATGACTGAATATTATGGAGTTTATTTGGGTATTTTCTCCGGCAACTGTCTCTGACTCCTCCCAGTGTAGCCAGCCACTGGCTGGAGCTCCACCAGGCCCCACCCACACCATCAGTAATGAGTTGTTGTGATTTTGATTTTAAAATCTGCACCAGCAGCTGTTATCATACCATTATCAAACAAACATGACATACTGTATAAATCTTTACAAGAATATGAGTGTCTCTTGAGCTGGGCTGGGTGATTCAGGCAACCTCAGGTACAATAATGTTCACAGTCTTACATGATTGAGATGCTTGAAAAACTACTTCAAGACTACTGATTAATATGATATTGCAGAGGCAAATTAAGACAACCAATATGTGTAGAGATAGCATATAGACATTGAAATCATGCTTGTTTGTGTGGGCAGAAACAGACTGGCAATGAACATTGTCTGTAAAGCATATAAATAAACACTATCAGCACTGTCTGATCAGTGATAACGTACAATATGTCATAAATTATTGACTGATGAGTGGGAGGGTTTATTATGCTACTTCTCTCTATGTCACCACACCACAAAATACTCTGGGGTGTAAAACTATTGCTTGGATCAGTTTTGGAAGAGTGGGTGGTAACTGGATAAACAGGGCTGACCCTGCTACTCCCTGGAAGATAAAGGCAAGCAAAAGATCATTTCCTGTCAGTGATTATTCGCATCACGTTATTAAAAAATCAGACTTGCAACAGACTACAAGCCCTTGATCTCAGTCAGTGAGTCTGCATGCCTCAATGCTACCCTCTGCTGTTCAAACATGGGAACCAGAAATCAATACTAGTGTACACAAACTTTTGTCTAAACAGATGCAGTGGTTAAGAAAACAAAAAAGATATAGCAAAGAAAACCAAGTTGGAGGTTTTCATTCTAGTATACATAAAATAAAATATCCTATTAATCACAGTCAGACAAATAAATAATTACCGAACAAACACTCACATTCCTTACTTCAGTAAAAGCACCAAGCACAATGCAAATATACTTAATTAAGAGTAAAAGTCTTTTATTTAAAATCCCACATGAGTAAAACTCGGCTACACTATAGCTACATGCACTTGAAAATTTAAAGTATTCATTCTTGAAAATTGGCTGTTGTGATTAGTATCACATAATATATCAACTTAGGCAACTAGATTTTTAAAACTGAAGTATCAATGTGTAAGAAGCATTTTACTGTTGTAGCTGCTGAAGTTTGAGTTGTTTTTTTATCTACTCTACATACAGTTAAGTAGTCCAGTGGTTCTGAGCCTGGGGTCAGGCTCCCTCCCAAGTGTTACAAAGTAAATCTGGGGCGGGGGTTCGTGAGACGATTAACACAGTAGGGAAAAAAAAAAAAATGATGTTCTGGAACTCAAATCTGTGTTAATTTATTTGGATTTGGTATCCTGTGAAATACTGGAGAGTTCTACTGCAAACAGATGTATGAAACATGACAAGGGGCCACAACCAGGTGCTGCTTTTTTCATATGGGGCCACAAGCCAAAATGGTTGGGGACCACTGGTTTTATCTTTAGCAATGCACTATGGAAAGTAACTAGAAACTGCATATGTCACATAAACGTAGTTGAGTAAAGAGTAGGCCTACAATATTGCTTAAGTGTAGTGTAGCACAGAATAGGCCTAGTGCTTCTTAATTGTATAGTAAATACAGTACATCAGATCACAGTGAGTAGAATCTTCCATTCATGACATAACTAAATATATAATGACAAAATAAATTAAATAACACCAAATGTGTCCACACTATGTCCACATACAGTATGAGCATACTGATGAAGCGAAGAAAAAAAAAAAAAAAAAAAAAAACAGATTAGGGATTAGGAAATCTCGCGAGATTACCGATGTAACGGAGGATTGGGGCTTGGTCTTGAAGTTTTCAGATGCATCTGTAGATGAATCATAACAGCATCAAGATGTCGGGACGATCAGGCCGCGCTGAGACCCGAAGTCGAGCTAAAGATGACATTAAAAAGGTCCTGGCAGCCATCGAGAAAGTGCGCAAATGGTATGTAGGCTGTTTGACGGGCAATATGGAGGGAAATGTGTTAGTACACCGTGGGCTGATATCTGCTGCGTCGCTCAACAAACTTCAGTCGGAAAAGTTAGATGATTGACGGGCCTGTTGACCAATCAATGCCCGCGGTTGACAGAAGAGGCGGAGCTAGCTGAGTTTTTCCGTCGAGAGCTGTCAATATGGCTACAGCCCCACATGTCGCGCGCTGTAATGCGGGCTGTAATCACTTCTTAATGAAATAATAAACCCCCTGCGGTCTTTTCTCGTTATTTTTACAAGCTCGTGTAACGTAAACGAGAGCTATAAGTGAGCATGATAGGATATGTGATTAGCTGTCATCTCTACTGTGGGCAGAGAGGACCGTGAGCCTGTATGTCATGTTACAGATTAATGCTATTAAAGCAGATAATGTGATGTTAGAGCTAAACTGAGCTCCCCTCTAAAATTAGTAAAACTGATTTTATCCCCAGGGAGAAGAAATGGGTGACAGTTGGAGACACATCCCTACGCATATTCAAGTGGGTCCCAGTAACAGAAACAAAGCAGGTGGGGTCCTCTGTCATGAAAACATTACACATACATTTATTTACACACACACACAAACACATATATATATATATATATATATATATATATATGTATATATGTATATATATTCACATATATATGTCTGTTGCTGGTTATAACTTCAGACTTTTATGAATGCCCCGGGTTTATGAATAAGTAGTCTCATTAGATTATCTGCTGTCAGATTTATCGCACCAAATCCACAGGTGGAGATGTTAGAGGATTGAAAGATGTGGTCCTGGAAAACACAAACTCTTTACTGGATTTCACTGGTGAGTTTTTTGGCTGTTGTTAATAAAATAACAGAGCCATTGCAGGTATAATGATATGTATATGCCAAAAAGCCAAAAGAACTACCCAAACTAAAAAAAGAAATTGCTGTCCTCCTTGCTTCAGATGAAAACAGCAACCAGAGCTTTCTGTCGGATGTTTACCAGCCTAAAATGGATAACAGCAGCAGCACCTCCAGCTCGCAGCAGGTCAGCCCTCCACATACCTCCAGCCTCCGAACTGAAGACTCCCAGCCACCGATGCTGGGCCAGGAGAGTGTGGATGGTATGGATGGCTCTTTCGATCATCTTTTCTTATACTTGGGTGTTTACCCATCAATCTCTTGTAATTGATTAGTGGTAACAGTAATTAACGATAACAACACTTGGTTGTGTGTTGTGCTGTGTGTTGTGCTGTCTCTGAGTCTGTTCCCTGTCGAAGCTGCAATAATCAGGCTATAATTCCACTGCTCCTTGTGAATGCAGAGCCGGTTCATTCAGGACAGGAGGGGGCTGATGAGCCTCCTACGCTCATCAAGGAGGACCTTCTTTCATCAGGAACTGTCAGACAGAGTTCCCCAGACATACAGGTTCAAGGCGTCCCTAAACATTTTCCTTGATTGATTCATACCACTGTGGTCTGTTGCATGATGTAAAACTGAGTTTAATTTAAACTAGAATTGTTCCTAACCATGTGAAAACATACATAACATATTTCATATGTTGTTTTTATTTAACAGGAGGAACTGGATGAATCAGGAGCACCTCCTTTAAAGAAGATTTGCACAGGAGAAAATGCTGTTCTAAGATAGCTTATTTATAATCATTTTGTCAAAATGCACATGATACTTGTCTTCAGTTGTCAGATTAGCTAAGCTTTCAAAATTATTGTAAGGTTCTCTTGACATAGCTACGCAGGTATTACTCATTACATTTCAGCAAATGAAAAAAAAAAGTATTTACTGCAGACTCTTTGTTCACTTTTAAAGGTCTTTAAAGTCTGTTTAAAGCGATTTCTGAAATGAATGGAGACGACTTCCCAAACTTTGTGTGGCAAGTCACTGTGGTAGCAGGCGGTGTTTATTTCCATTCACATGCTACAAATGTCCAGTTTTCTGGCAACTAACTGTTTTTTATTTACTCTTTATGCAGTTGAACTTTACTTTTGCATGTTTCCATATTCTGTTGCTTTATTTTTGAGATTTACAGGCCATTTTGAAAAGATGCTAAATGTGTAGCTCTATGGAGATAGATGTTTAGATGTGCTATCATTGTATTAAACATGATGCCCTTTCTGAAACGGGTCTTCTTTTGGCTTATCACATTGAAGAATTAATTCTTTTTTAAATATTTGTAATATAATTTGCCCATGTTTATAACAGAAAGTGTTTTGTAAACCATAATAAATGCTACTTTCCATGTCAATTCATTGATGCTGCAAGTTTCAAATTTATTCACCATAATATCTTTACGAAAATCACTCTACATATATAAAAGTGGGCCAATACAGGGTAACCTATTGTTTAATCATACCTGTTCAAAATACAGCCCAGCCAGTGGGTTTAGAGGTTAATGTGATGATTCAAAGAGGAATGAATGGCACATCAGTTTTCAACAATTACCCGCATCAGTCATGGAGAGGTCCACAGGGTATTACCAGCACATAACCACCTACTGTGTATCTATATATATATATATATATATATATATATATATGAATTAACTTACTACACTACCCACTTAAAATTAATTTCAGCACTTTTTGCATTCTCCACACCTTGCACCACCTGACATTTTTGCCCACTGGCTTGAACATAGTAGTAAGATGTTTATTCATCTTTGCTCAGTTTTGTTGTCCTTTTGTATGTCCAATTCGCAGCTATTGGTACTGTGTTTAAGTACACTGAGAACCACTGGAAACAGGAGTCAAATTCCTTGCATGCACATACTTGGTCAAAAAGGCTGATTGTGATGATTTGTATTGTCATCAGCTGACCTCCAGATTCTGTTTTCTATATGGGCGTGGTTTATGTGAAGGGACTGTCCTAGACTGACAATAGACAGGGCATATCAGCCAATCAGAGGGCGTATCAGACCAATTCGATGAGGGCGCTTGACTGAGAGAGCCAATGAACGTTGGGAGGAGGTGGGGCGCGTGTGCAACGCCGCTTGCTGCCGGGGAAACGGAGTTCTGAGGGTGTAGGGAATTGTGCCGGTGCGCTAGAAACTCCCGCCATTTCGACAAGGAATTAACCTCTTGATTGATGCAGGGTTACTTTTTCGTAACGCTTCCTTACACTCTTATCTGACAGGGAGAAGTTCCGACTGTACGAAAATGCAGCTAAGACAACTGATTGAACGAGAGCAGGCCTAGTTTGCACAGACTTGGGACTGTACAGCGCGCCAGACCTCATGCTGAGCTGAGCTTCGGCTGTTGCCGCGAGTTTGATTTTGGTGTGGTTTTGCATCCTTTCGTGTTCATCCGGAGCTAAAAGTTTACCAACTGTCTCGAGAGACAACTCCAGCAACCTTTTTTACACCCAAGTCATAGCGTGGAACCATCATGACACCACTACTAGAGGAGAGAAGAAGGATGCGATGAGGCGGTTGGCAAGAAGCGCACTGTTATTGTTTTGCAACAAGATAGCGATCCAGCCTACTAGCTAGTCAGCTAGCTGCTACACGTTGGGTGCCGGGCCTGCCGGCGGTAACGTGAACCGTGCTAAGATAATTCGGGACGCTTGGATACATGCTAAGGACATTTTATTGTATATTATTGTACTAAATTGTCTCTAGAAGATCTGATTTTAACGTTGGCACCCGTGCCATCTGAAGATTTGAAATGGCACCGCTTTTGGGCCGGAAACCTTACCCTCTGGCTAAACCGCTAGCCGAGCCACCAGGCCCGGGAGAGGAGGTCTACATCATCGAGCACACCAAGGAGGCCTTCAGGAACAAAGAGTATCCTTTAACATGGTGTTGATGCTCTGTCTCGACTTAGCGAGAGCCAGCCGGCATGCAGTTTGGTTGGTTTTGTCTGCCTGGGTAAAATGATGTCTACTCAGTTACATGCACAGGGCTGTAACCCGGCTTAAAGAAGCTAATTTGATATTACCAGACATTTTCCCCTCGTTTAGTGTTTTCCCGCATGTGTAACACATTGGATGACAAGCCCTGCTAGCCAATATTCACATCGCTTTGCTAATCAACTCGCTACAGCTGGCTATTTCACGAAGCGAGAAAATAAGAGATTTTGTCGGGTACCGTTCTTATGCTTAGCTAAATGTACAGAGCCGCTATAAAAGGCCTTCCTTTCACTTTCTTCTTTTACGGCCCCGCTTTCAGCCACTAATGCTAGCAGAGTTAGCTAGCATGCTACTAACGTTTGATTCCCCATAATGTCACAATAGCCCGTCGTCTGCTCTCATAGGCTGGAGCTAGCTGCTAACGTTAGCACACAAACCTTAGCTACCGGTCTATTTGTGTTTTTGAGTTTACAAAGAGAGAGTACAACAGCTGAGTAACATTTGGTAACTTAGTTAAAAAAGTTTTTTTTGGGTAGATAGTGTCCTGGTGGAACATTCAGGTGACTGTACCTTCTCGTTTAGGAGATGTTTATGTGGAAACTTCAAACTGTCAGCGAGATTATAAAGCTAGCTGCGACAGCTCCAAGTGACACACGTAGTATTAAAAGTGGTCTCGAGATGTTTTTATGGCAACCTAAGTTAGTATAAGTTGTAGTAGATTCGGATTCATGCAGTGACATAGCTATTTTATCCAGCTAACTGTTTGCATCTGACTTTAATATCTGTTATCATCACTATGTGAAGAGCAGCCGAGAGAACCAAAGGCCTTCTGTCTACCTTTCCACATTGCCCTTTTATACTCAGTTTGGCTTGGGAATGTTGTTCTCTTTATTGTTGTGGCTTTTTAGAGTCAAACTTTTCACTCCCATCCCAAAAAAACTCATAGAGGTGTGTTTATTGTCCTTTCGCCCCAAAACTTAATTTCCTCGTTCAAGGTAGCCAATTCCATTTTCCTGTGTTCCCCAGCGTCATCCCTGACCCTTTCCCAGTTTTGAATTTTTATTACACGCTTTAGTACACTTCTCAGAGTATAACTATAGATTAAGTTTTGTTAAGTTGTTATGAAGTCCTGTCTGTGTATGCTGGGTGCAGCTTTGCCCCAACCTGTTATTAAACTTTTGGCATCAGTGACACTCATTTGTCAACAATAGACCTTAAATGTCTTGCTGGTAATGAATAAGCAAATGGCCAAACAG
Source organism: Seriola aureovittata (assembly GCF_021018895.1). Classification (NCBI taxonomy): domain Eukaryota; kingdom Metazoa; phylum Chordata; class Actinopteri; order Carangiformes; family Carangidae; genus Seriola; species Seriola aureovittata. The sequence continues at coordinate 12,355,558 of NC_079367.1, read as the reverse complement.
GCAACTGTTTACATGTGAATATTGTAAGTTACCTTGACAAAATGACTACAGAGAGTATGAGGCACGCTTGCAGAGGTATGATGAGCGCATCTGGACATGCAAGAGCACTGGAAGCAGCCAGCTGACGCATAAAGAAGCATGGGAGGAGGAACAAGAAGTCACCGAACTGTTAGTATCTCAGCCAGAGTTTGTGTGTGTGTGCATGTTCACGATTCCGTTCAGCCATCATAACGAGCTGTTAGTGCACTCTTAGCTCAGTGCAATCCACAGCCTATACACATAACATATACATAACACATTCAGATGTCCAGTAAAGCCTATATGTGTAAACCTTTACTGGTAATTTAGATGCACATGCCCAAAAATGCAGATTAGCCTCTTCTACAGAAGCTCAGTGCTATCATGAAAGAGCCATACTCTCCCAGTGAAGGTCACAAGGCTTGCTGCGTTGCTATGATTGGATAAATCTGGTGCTCCTCCTCTCATTCTATTTCGAGGGTGTGTGATTGAGTCATCCTTGAATCTGCAGTGGCCTGGTGAAAGCTTCCTTATTCTGATCTGCAAAGGGAAGAATAAAGACAAAAACATTAGACTAGTCCAGCTGATATCTTCATAAATTCACTTATCACCTACCAGGTGTAAATACATAGTATTGTTTTTGTGCAGTCAGCAAGAAGAAGGTGACCTAAACTATATATGTGGCCCAAAGAGATGCCGCAGCAAAGTCAGGGCAGAGCAGTGCTCAGCTGCCCAGAGCTCAAGTCACTCAGGATCCTGAGCTGTATTTAAGCCCTGTCTAATTATATCAGCCAAGAGACTTTACTCCCCCTACTGGCCACTCTCAGCCCTTTGTTGTCCTGTTATGTAATGCTGTAGTCCCTGTTATGGCTGCAGGCCAAAAATCTAAACAGTGTGAAAGAAGTCTTGCCATGAATAGAGTGTATCACACCCATGATCGAATCCAATTTATTTCTGACGTGACAACTAAGCTTGTTTTTAAATGCCATCAGGACATTAAAAACAGTGTCTCACTTTATACGTAATGAAGTCCAGCACTAAATGATAGGAATGCAAAAACTATATTATACTTTGTTTTCATTTACTTTTTTTTTTTTTTTTGTTGTACCAATCTCCCCTCATGCTCCATTTGCAGGCTTCAGGAGGAGTATCCCCAGTGGTTTGAGAAGCCGGTCCTGGAGATGGTCCACCACAACACAGTGTCTTTAGACAAACTGGTTGAAATGGCCTGGGTGGAAATCCTTACCAAGTATGCTGTGGGTGAAGAGTGCGACTTCCTGGTCAGTTTAACTTCTTAAATTTCTAAATTTGTGTGTTAAATATGGCTGTTATATAACTTTGTATTTAGATCATATGATGATCAGACTCATAACATAAGCAGTGTTATGCTGCGTTAACTATCCCGCTTCAAATATTATATTAAGAGGACCATACATACGTTTTTTTCATCATCATTCACAGCTAATTATGCATACCTAAAAGTATTGCTGAGCATTTAGCAAAACATTCCATATATTTTTGTATTTATGTTCTGCCTCACTAGCAGCCATTTGCTTCAGTTGCTTTCATCTAGTCTTAAAACTGTAATTACCATACAAAACTTTAATGCAGTAGAGAACATTTTTATAAAATGACAAACCTGCATAAGATCTAACTGAAACCCATCCTAGTGGAAGGGCAGGGATAAGCGGACGTTTAATTGGAAACTTCCTGTTGGTGTATTGTCTTCAGGTGGGGAAAGACAAAAGTTTGCAAGTGAAAGTAGTGAAGATCCACCCCCTAGAAAATCCAGAGGGCGAGACAGGGGAGAAGAAGCTCGAAGGTGCCTGTGACTCTCCATCCAGCGACAAGGAGAACGCAAGTCAGGAAAACCAGAGAAAGGAGCCTCTTCCCCGAGAGGAAGAAAACAGGAGGGAGAGTCTCAGTGAGTACAAATCAAAATGGTATATATGGTATTTTTTCCAGGCGTTGGTTCATTAAAAATACGTGATCAGTAGATTGGAATTAATGCGTCTAGTCACTGATCACCTATGGTTAATACTCTGGTGTCTACGACTGAGAGAAGCACGGTGTGCTGTGTAGTCCCACCTCCTACCTTGTTCACTGCGCCAGCGCACAACAGGCCACCAAAACAAAACAACATGTCAGCCGTGTGGAACTTTTACAAAGTGTGTGAGACTGATGTACCGTATGACATCTGCAATGCATGCTGAAAATGATTCGTATCGGTCAATCTCAATCATATTGGTATTGGTATTGGTGGCAAAAAAAACATGTTAGCTGGATTCCTACTTTTTTTTCTTACAATGTTTTGCCTCTTATCAGGTGACAGAGCACGACGTTCTCCAAGGAAACTTCCCACTGCCACGAAGGAAGAGAAGAAGAAGTGGGTAATGCCCAAATTCCTTCCTCACAAGTACGATGTGAAGCTCATCAACGAGGATAAGGTTTGTATCACGTTACTGGCAGTCAACAAATGTTTGCCATGTTGCTTTCAGATAAAGTTAAGTCTTGAAACCTATGACTGTTTGTTACTCTTATGTTTTTCTGTGCTACAACTGATGATGATTTTTGGTATTCTTGCCCACAGTCAGTCTCTGAAAAATGCCACGTTGGGTTCATTATTTGTTATGGTCTTGCATTTTTGAAAGAAAGTGATTTTAATCCTTTGAACTGACTTCTCTTCCAGGTGATCAGTGATGTCCCTGCAGACAGTCTTTACAGAACAGAGCGCCCTCCAACCAAGGAGATCATGCGCTATTTCATTAGGCACTATGCTCTGAGGCTGGGCATGGGAGAGAGTGCTCCCTGGGTGGTCGAGGATGAACTGGTGAAAAAGTTTAACCTTCCCAGCAAATTCAGTGACTTTCTTCTTGATCCACACAAGGTAATTTACTCAAGTTAGGTTTTCTGCATATTGATTTATTTAAAAATGTTGCTTGTTCTTCGCTCACACTCTTTTTGTTTGGTTAAAGTTTTTAGCAGAGAATCCCTCGACAAAGCGTAAGAGTTTGACATCTCCAGAGGGTAAACCAAGTAAGAAGCTCAAGACCTCTGACACAACAGGAGAGGATTCAGGAAATGAAAAGGGAGAGAAGAAAAGGAAAAAGAAGAAAGATGCTTTAGGCATGCCCCTTAGTCCTACTATCTGGGGCCACATGCAGGTGAGCAGGCTTCTATGTACATGATTAAGTTTTGTAAGGATAGTAAATACTGATTATGGGGGTCCTTTTAATAGTCAAAGCTTTGGTTAATGGGCTCATGTTGTCTGTATTTCAGAAAATAAAAATGAATGGTTCTCCACTCAAGGTTAAGAACTCAGGAACCCCTAAGAAAGGAGAAGGCAAAGGCTCTACAACCTCCACTCCAAAATCAGGCAGAAAGTCCGGCGACAAGAAAGAAGGAAAGAAAACTGGAAAGAGCGGTGATAAGAAGCTCAATGTGCTCAAAGCTTCTAAAAAGGATGGTAAAGCTGGTGCTAAGACACCGAAGATGAAGCAGATGACTCTGCTGCATCTGGCTAAAAGCACCTCTGCTGGGAGCCCTAAGAAGAGAGCCCGTAGCACTGGAATGGGCACACCTAAACTGGGGAAGCCACTGCACCCGATGGCTCTCCACCTCCTTCGTTATTATAAGGAGAATAAAGGCAAAGAGGACAAAAAGAACTCCCTCTCCTCCCTCATCTCCAAGGCTGCAAAGACCTTATCCCCAGATGATCGTGGCCGTCTGCCAGAGGAGCTCAGGGAGCTGGTGCAGAAACGCTGGGAGCTTCTGGAGCAAAAGAAACGATGGGCAGCCATGAGTGAAGAGGAAAGGCAGGAAGAGATGAAGAAGCGGCGTGAGGAACTCAAAGAGAAACTGCGAGAAAAGGCCAAGGAGAGACGCGAGAAGGAGATGCTGGTCCGCCGCGAACAATCACGTAGATACGAGGACCAGGAGATCGAAGGTGGCAAGACCCTGCCGACGTTCAAGCTTGTAGACATGCCTGAGGGGTTGCCTAACACCCTGTTCGGTGACGTGGCCATGGTCGTGGACTTCCTGCACTGCTATGCAGGGCTGTTGATGCCAGATGATCAATATCCCATCACAGCAATGGCTCTGATGGAAGCGTTGGCCGGGGAACGGTCCGGCTTCCTCTACCTGAACCGTGTGTTGGTGGTGCTGCTCCAAACGCTGCTGCAGGATGAGCTGGCAGAGGGCTACAATGAGCTGGATATGCCCTTATCTGAGATCCCCCTTACCATGCACTCAGTGTCCGAGCTGGCACGGTTGTGTCTGCGACCATGCGATGCTCATGGTGAGGAGAGTGGCAAGGGCTCAGAGGACTTGGGGCCCATGGGGGGCTTTGATGATGTGGTAACCAGTGAGTTCCTGGAGAAGCTTGAGACAATCGAGGTGTTTGAGCTGAGCCCCGAGGAGAAGGTCAGCCTGCTGGTGGCGCTGTGCCACCGCATCCTCATGACCTACTCAGTGGAAGACCATGTCGATGAAATGCAGCAGCGGTCAGCTGAGTTGTGGAAGGAGCGCCTGGCTATGCTGAAAGAAGTCAATGATCGCAAGAAGGCTGAGAGGAAGAGGCGGAAGGAGATGGAAGGCAAGGGTAGGCGAGCATCACCACGGAGCTTTATGTGTAGTTGTTATGTAGCAGTGAAACTAATGAGAAGACCTCGCTCTTTTAACCACTAAAAAGCTCACAAATCAAAAAGCTTCTTGAACTGTGGGTTTATTATGAATACATTCTGATAATTAGTTTTTGTTTAAAAAAAAAAAAAAAAAAAAAAAAGGCAGAGAAAAGAGAATCCTTCAGCCTGTCTTTAGTCAAATACATACAAATACAAGTTGGTACCAATATATATATTTTTTTTAAATTTAATTATCTTTTTTATTTGTCTCAAAGGTGAAAAGAAAAAAGAGGGGGGTTCTAAGAAGGAGGCCAAAAAAGAAGTAAAGGTGGAGCAGGAGCCAGAGCCAGAGGACATGATCAGCTCAGTGAAGAGCCGGCGGCTGATGGCAATGCAGGCCAAGAAGGAGAAGGAGGAGATGGACAGGCAGAACAAAGGTAAACTTCACCGCAGGGCGTGGAACAGTTCAAATGTGACTTTAAAAAAAAACATGAGCTTTGAAACGTGGTTAGTGCGAGACACATCATTTCTGGTTTTGTTCGATTCGTATACAGCTTGTCCGACACTGGGATCTTGTAGTGATGTGACTCATTGAGAGCAATGCCAGACAGATTATCATTTCATACATTGTGATGCAGAGCGTATGGAGAAGGAGGCTGAAGAAGAGCGGATGCGTAAACAGAGGGCTGCTGCAGAGAGGGCCTTCCAGGACGGGATAACCAAAGCCAGACTTGTCATGCGCAGGACCCCGCTGGGTACAGACAGAAATCATAACAGGTGAGTGCTGCACACAAACAGTGGTTGATTATTTACAGATAAATGGAAACCCTTTTAATGACTCCAGTAAATTATAACCATGTTTGCTGGATGTGTTTGTTCAGATACTGGCTTTTCTCCGATGTGGTTCCTGGTCTGTATATTGAGAAAGGCTGGGTGCATGAAAGCATCGACTACAGCTTCACCCCTCCACCTGAAGAAAAACCAGCTGAGCCTGAAGAGGAGGAGGATGGTGCTCATGACTCACAAGGTACAGTATTTAAGTTGTTATCAAATTGTCTAAATGTTTTTTCTATCAATATTCGTACTGCCATCAAAAGTTCTGCAACTTGTGTCTTTTTTATGTTTTGTTAGATTATTTTTTTCTGCTTTGTAGTCGTAGAAATGTATGTATTATAATTTTGACATGATGAACTGTTATGTTGTAGGAACTGAAAAGGATGATGGTAGCATAGATGGTGCTATTAGTGAAGCAGCCCAGCAGGGAGCAGCAGCAGACGTCTGTATAGAAACCACTGTTCCAAAACAGGGACAGAACCTCTGGTAAGAGCTGTGCCTCTTTCTTTCTCTTTCTCTTTCTGTATTCTCTTTCATTCGAATGATTTCACCCTTTTTTCCTTTTGACACTGTCGTCTCCATATAAATAATTTTCTGCCTTTTTGATCCAGGTTCATATGTGACAACCCAGCTGACCTGGAAGAACTGGTGGAAGGTCTTCATCCTCAGGGGGTCAGAGAGAGTGAACTGAAGGCGAAGATACAAAGCAGGTAAATGCATTTTCACTGCACTTCTTATACGTTGCATTCCTGGCTTTCAGGGATCTGTTGTTGGGAGGTTGCAAAATTCAGTAAAAAAAACAGTAGCAGCAAAGTTGTAGATATGGGTAATGCAGGTTACTTAAAAAAACTAAAGTAAAAATAATAATGTTTAGAATGGAAACATGTTGAATACATATGCAAAGACATATAAGCAAGCAAACATGCACATTATTGGTTTTGATACTGCTCCAGGATGACCAGAAGAACAGCGCAGTGTTTCCTTTACAGAGAAGACAAACTTCAATGTAAAGTAAATGTAAAGCTAAATACAAAGCTCTTCTTTCCATGTTTAGGTATCAGGACATCGTCCACTCCATCCATCTGACACGTAAGGCCAGACTGGGCCTCAGGACTTGTGATGGCTACACAGAGCTGCTCAAATATCTGTGCAGTGACATTCAGGAGGTGGCTTCACGGCTCCAGAAGGGAGGCCTGGGATACCTGGATGACAACATAGACATCGAAGATCGGGTGATTAGTTTGTTTAACTATTATGTGCACTGAAGAATGAGAAATGTATGTTGTCTATGATGGTCAATCAATAATTGGTGTGTGTTCAGCTCACAGCTGATATATTCATCTTTGTCAGTGCGTGAATCTTGAACTTGTGTCATCGTCTGTACACAGTTGAAAGACACGCAGAGCTTGAAAGACTTTGGCGAGTGCATCATCACCATTCAGGCCTGTGTAATCAAGAAGTTCCTGCAGGGATTCATGGCACCTAAACAGAAAAAGAAGAAAAAGCACGGAGGTGAAGAAAGCAGCAAGGCTGAAGAGGTGGATGAGGAGAAGAGACTGGCAGAGGAGGCGAGGGTAAGAAAGAGAGTTGTTTGTGTTCGGTTTTAACTTGTGACAAATGACGACAAGTCATTGACTGCTGTTATAATAAGGATTTTAGTCATGCACATTTGCAGTTATTAACCACAGCAACTGCATAAATGTCATCTGTTAAGCACAGTGCTATGTTGAACTTTTCCTCTTAGGTAGCTACAGCGGTAGAGAAGTGGAAGACAGCTATCAGAGAGGCCCAGACCTTCTCCCGCATGCATGTACTGCTGGGAATGTTGGACGCTTGCATAAAGTGGGACATGTCTGCTGAGAACGCTCGCTGCAAAGTCTGTCGCAGGAAAGGTAAGGACTGATTTCAACTGCTGTCTTTTAAAGTCAGAAATTTTAAAGAATACCTGTACCAAACAAGTTATTTGCAGCAGATGAAAGAATCATAGCTTTCCGTATTTTTGACTATAATTACATGTTCAAAAACCTGTAACAGGATGGGTAAGAGTACCTGAGAGACCACAACTGAACCAGAGTAACCCTGGTCCACTGTGTTTTTTGGTCAATACAACGATCTGATGTCTTTTCTAACCAATTTACTGATTTACATGGTCAGTCAGTCCTGTTTGAGTGAGGCAGTGCTACACTACCCAACCAGCCTTGTGCTCCCTGTCTAGTGCTCAGGCAGAGCCCATCTGTGCTGCAGCTGATGGAGTCTAGGCCCAGATCCAGACAGGGCAGCATCAGCAGCAGGCTCAAAGCAGAACAGACAAGTAGTGTCAGGCAGGTCTACATACAGAGCCGGCAGCTCCGCAGGACAACAGGTGAACCTGTAGTGATAAGATGACAATGAGAACTTAATTACTTGCACAGCAACAGAGACGAACAAGGAAGATGAGGACAAGTAAGACAGAAAGACGAAAATGTAGGAATACTTAGTAAATATTAGGTGAAATGGATAAGAAAAACCCTTGAGCTCAGTCTAATGATTTATACTGACGTCTTCCAGGTGACGATGAGAAACTTATCCTCTGTGATGAGTGTAACAAGGCCTTCCACCTGTTCTGTCTGCGACCGGCCCTGTACCGCATCCCTCACGGAGAGTGGCTGTGTCCTGCCTGCCAGCCCACTGTGGCCAGACGTGGCTCCCGGTCAAGGTAACTGTCCGCCCAACACTGTTTGAGTTGTCCCATCTTAAAGCACCATTTTAATCTGTGTCCTGACTCAACTAGCTAGTCCCTGTGGGTTGTCACAGCTAAAACAACATTGTAATCATTATACATCTATCTCCCAGAAATGAGTGCTGTGGGACATTTACAGTGACAATCTGTATGCGCACAAGTAATGCTGTTTCATATTTTTTTTGAAAAAACAAAAAACAGACTAAAACAAAATGGGGGGGGGATTCATCTCCTTTTTTCTGATGAGAAACTTCAGACTTCACAAAAGCCAGGCTACTGTCATTGTAACCAGTGCTGAACTCCATACAAAATGATTGCAAAAACGAATAGAGCTGTGGTATCCTCTCTGTTGCAGGAATTACAACCAAGACACAGAGGAAGAAGAGGATGAGGAGGAGTCTGAAGAGGAAGACTCTGAAGTAGAGGAGGACGATGAGGACGACAGCGACTACAGAACCACTAGGCACGGATGTGAGTATCAGAGGAAATTACGTCCTGGTTTCGCAATATTGTCTCAACTCGGTGATCACAAGGGATCTAACCTAACTCTAACCCTCATGTCACACATTTCCCTGAGTACATCAGTTAAAAGATGGTGATGAATATGACCAAATATTCCAGTCTGTCCAGGTGATCATTGACATTTTATATGTACCTACTCAAAACTGGAATCCTTGTGCCATCAATAGATGAAATTTTTCTGTTAAACACTATGGCACAAAATAAAATAAAAAAAATTTAATTGAATAAAAGGGATGTCCAAAGAGATATATCACAGATCATTTGAAAAATGCTGGTCCTTGGGGCTGAAGTTTTGGGAATGAGAGGAATGCTGATGGGGAATTTCAGCCCCTGTCTCTATTGTCTGTGTGTTGTCATGTAGCACAGCTCAGGTCTGGATCTTCCTTTGAAGCCATGTCTCACTCTGGCTTCACTTAGAGTATGTGGCAGGATGATCCCTGTCTGTCAGTTCAGGCCTGCATGTTAAGGTCAACGATTAAGAAGTTTAGCGCATTGATGCCTAATAGTCAAAGAGAAGATGGCAGTGCACCTATGAACAGATTATGGTTCTCAGACTGTGTGATAATCCACTGACAGTCTAGGGCTCAAGTCCATGGTGGCCTGGGATTGGTTTGGTTCACTGACAAATTAAACATTAACTTGATATTTTAGATTCCAGAAGCAGAACTGCAGCATATCCATGACGTTAATTTCTGTTTATTTTTCTTGTTTCTCTACAGTGAGATCAAGGAAGAAAAATAAGCAGACTTCATCACGGCAGAAAAGTTCAAAAAGTAAATCCAAGAAGCAGTCGTCTAGTAGTCAGAGCAGCAAACAGAGGGCCGGCCCCAACAGCCCTGCAGACATTGATGACCTGGTAAGAAACCGTAAGGATTGAAGTAGGAAACGTGATGGCAGGAGTTCATTTGTATTTCACAAACCTGCAGACATTTGAAAATTTGCATTGAGAACATAAAATAAATCAGTTTTGTATTATTGCTTTTTTTCTGATTGTTGCCTGTGTGTGCGGTTCCTGCAGGTGCGACAGAGTTCCCAGTCAGGAGTACGCAGGCAGGCGCTGGAACTGGAGAGGTGTGAGGAAATCCTCAAGAAACTGACGAAATTCCGCTACAGCTGGCCTTTCAGGTGAGCAGCGAGCATAATCTGCATGCGTGAAAATAAAATTAGTATTCAGTGTAGTGAGTACACTGACTCTTGAGCAACCACACATTGTTTGGAGTAGTTAACACTAACTGTAATAACTGAACCTCTTCAAACAAGGGGTGTCTAATTCATCCCTGGTATGTCCAAGCCCAGAGCTTCTCAGGCAACACTTCCTTCTAGGCAGTGCACTGACCATAATGAGCCCAGATACGTTGTAAATACGTTGAATTGGATTATAATCTTTTGTTTTAGTTGTTGTACATTGACATGACCTGCTACCGGAATGACTGACAAAGTTTAGACATCATGAATTGATCTGATCCTTAGCGTTGAGTCTCACGTGGCCCTCGGCTCACGCTCTGCCCCTTTTTCAGGGAGCCCGTGTCCGCCGAGGAGGCAGAGGACTACTTGGACATCATCTCTCAGCCCATGGATTTCCAGACGATGCTGGGAAAGTTCAGCCAGGGTTCGTATCGTCACGCCCAGGACTTCCTGGAAGACATCAAGCTGGTCTTCTCCAACGCAGAGGAGTATAACCAGCAGGGCAGCACCGTGCTCTCCTGTATGGTCAAGACGGAGCAGACCTTCACCGAGCTGCTCCAAAAGCTGCTGCCTGGCCTCAGCTACCTCCGCCGGCGTTCACGCAAACGAGTCAGCCAAGCCCCAGCAACATCTGAGGAAGACGAGGAAGAAGAAGATGTTGAGGAGGCGGAGGAGGAAGAGGAGGAGGAAGAGGAGGAGGAGGATGAAGAGCAGGAAGAGGAGCCGAAGAAGAAGATGCAGAATGGCAAATCAAACAGTAAGAAAAGCAGAAATTGTCGAGGACGGAGGGATGAGGAGAGCGAGAGTGAGGAAGAACAAGAAGAGGAGGAGGGGGATGATGAGGAGGAGGATGACGAGGAGGGTGATGATGATGGAAGGAGGAGAAGTAAGCGGACCTCTGCCACCTCAGGCAGGAAAGATTACAGGGAGCCGGATAGCGATGGTGAGCGGGACACACGGAGAACTCGTCAGCGGGGGGGCCGGGGTGACGCAGGGGGGGCGAGCAGCGACGATGACCGGTCCAGCCAGCAGCGACATTCCAAGAGGCAGAAACGCTCATGAAGTCCAGGGTGCTTTTTGTTGTTTTTGTCGTCTCTTTGCTTTAAAAATCTTTTGTCCCGCTCCTTTTTAAGAGAAAAAAAAAAAGAAAAGGAAAAAAAAAAAAGCTCGAGACCCCTCCATCTCCTCCCACAGCCAGCGGGGCTCAATCCTCAGAAGGACTCTTTTGTTTTATTGAATTTATGTTCATATTTTGAAAAACGACAAAACTGATTTATATTTGTAACATGTTTAATATTGGTGATGCTTTTTTTCCAACCAAGAAAAGAGGTAATGGAGAGGTCCTCATAGCTCTTAAGACTCTTTGATTTGAATTTCAGTTCCAAGTTGACAACCTTACATACATTGCTTTGTTTTTTACCTTTGCTCTCCCCATGCACCAGTACATCGTAATCAGATATATGTCCTCATTCATAGTCCAGCCATCATCTTTACTGGGGTGTTTCAGGATAGTTGTCCAGCTGTAAAATGTTTGTCCCACCCACATCTCTGTTACAAGTCATCATGTTTTCACTGACTAACAGTACTTCTTAAAGAGATGGTGTCAATGTAGCTGAAACCCTCTTTCTTGGCTTAGAAACAGCACTGATGGCTGATTATGAATTTTTCTGTCACCTGTAAATCGCTCTTACTACTAAGTATCTTGCCACCAAGATTATCTTTGGTCAAATGCAAGTCTATAGATAAACATGATAGGATTTTACTAGTTGTAGTAGTTGTTTTCCAGCCCAGGTTCAGATTTCTTGTGAAAAGTCGAGTCGAGACTGCAGATCAGTGTGTAGTCACATCATTTTAATGCAAGAAGAAAAGAGAGAAAAAAAAAAATCATCTCAGCTCTCGGTGCCAAGCTTCGAGTCTCATTCTTGGTGCGTAGAGCTGACCAGCCTTTCCTCCTCTGTAGTGCCCTGCCACTTTAAAAAGAACCGGTACCTCAATGCTCCGTCAGTTTGCACTCCTGTGTAAAGTGCGCCTACTATGCCAGCAGCTGCAGGACCATACTTTATTGAATTTTGTGCATAAACATTTGTAAACAGTGTTTAAAACAACAAATGTGATGTTTGTTAAAAAAAAAAAAAAAACGGGCATTTTTGAATATTTGATATTTTTTGCACATTTTATTTGGTATTGTAAATGATAACTTGATGATCTTATTCACATCCAATAAATTGCAAGGTTTAACCAGGGCTCTCGTAGTCAATACAGAAAACATGTCAGAGTTATTGTAGTTTTCATTGTCGCAGCAGAAACCATCACTTGCTTGTACATTTTGTAACAAACCCCTAATGCCCCCTGTCATTCCTTAATGTGGAATTGGTGACACAAATGTTGTGGCTTAAAGCAACAAGGTAAATGAAGGTTTCCCAGCATGTCCTGGTTCAGTCACCAGGTGGTGCTCTCTTCCTGCTCTTTGTCCCAGCATTTTCCAAGTATTACAGTGATACTGCTGTGTTTGCTGGGCTGCTGTAACACCTGACTGCCACAGGTTTGTGCTCTCACTGTCCATTAAAGCAGGGGAGCTCCATAGTGCTGGTATATTTTGACTTTTGTAGTAACTTCTAAACAGGGGGCAGGAAAACTGCTGCAGCAAATTGTTTTCATTTTGAATCAGACAAAACATTTAAATGAAAACTTTTTTGAATGTGCAGCAGTTTCTCTAATTTGTATCGAGGTGTATATATACATATATACATACTGATAAGGCAGTGGTTGGTTTGCCCTCTTCTGTCTGTACTGTGCTGTGTTGTTCTCCTGTTTTTCTAGTGCTGTTATCATCAAAACTTTACTGATTTCATTCGGCCACTGATTGTTTTTTTGTTTTTTTTTTACCCCCCACGCCCCTTCATTATTTTTGTTTCAATTCGGCTTTGTTCCTGACATGAAGCAAAAGGTGACTGCCCCTCTCAAAATGAGACCTGACTGTAAATGCTTTCTTTATTCTTGGAGGAACTGCAAAAGTCTTTTACACTTCCTTTTTTATATATATATTTATAGTCTCTAAAGTTGGGTTTGGGCAGGTTCGGAGGATTTACATGTAAAGAATTTCCAATAAAGGCTATGGACGAAGACCGTAGTTCTCCCTGTTTTATTTGTTGAGCTGATGAGCATCCCCAGGTCAGACTGACAGACATCACTGCCATCTGTAAACCTTGTTATTAAAACGATGAACGATGAACAGGGAGCAAAACGGGTTAGCCGTGACCACCAACTGATGTCTAATTTTACTTTTTAATAAAATATCAAACGGTTGTCTTTTCCCTCTGGTGTGGACTCTTTTCTCAGAAACATCTGCATCTTCACCTGGAAGCCAAATTAGTTGCAAATATGGTGTGTTGAAGCCAAAACTGTCATTACAGAAGACAAATAGTTTCATTATTCACAGAGAAAGATGGGCAACTTGGACTGAGACTGTTCCATGAAAACATTTTGTGGAAAATATGAAGCTGTTAGTTTCAATGCAATTGCACAACCTGGACTCAGAACTGACCCAACTTTCTTTTTGTCTGACTGTAAGGTGGTCATCGACATCTGTAGACAACAGCATGATTTCATTAGACTGCAAGGAAATAAAGACCAATTTCAGTTTGGCCGGTAGAAAGCTGTGGACACGAGGCTCCAGATATGTATCCAAGGTCATTAAAGTGTCTAGACTGTCATTGAATGTGGTTTCTAAGTTTGTTTATGGACCAAAATAATAATTTTGCTGGACTCAGTGATTCAAGTCACTTTCATAGGGAGCTCCACAAAATGTGCCTGAACAGGTAGCTGGCTGCAGCAATGATCCCCACCAACTAACAAAAACACAAAATGAAGTGTGCGGTTGTGATGTATGGAGCAGAGGAGAGTGCAAGGAGGACAGTGAGATCTTCTGAAATATCTAGCAGTGAGGTGCTGACAGCCTGTGAGCCATCTGTAATTTGGCAACAGGTGTAGAAGCTAAGATGGATCAGTGTAAAGGTCAGAGATGTGAAAAGTCAGTGGAAACATAGCACTTCATTAATGACAGGTCAAACATGGCAGCAGTTGAATTCAGCTATAATAAACCTAAAATGATGTTTCACTGTTGTACTCTTTATTGACCTCTACAACAAATTATTCTCAGTATAAATATTAAAAACTAATTTTTACCTGCCTTTCATTGCTTATAGCCTCTGTATTTCAAAAAAAGGTCTACTGTGTCTGTTTACCAGGAGATCTTTGTAACTGCAGCATTTTCAGCCAAAAAAGAAGAAGAGTTACAAGCCCCAAAGTGTTGGAGAGAAATCACAGCTTTTTGAATGTTTTGTTGATGTTGAAGCTAAATGCTGACTGGATCACTGTGATAGCCAGTTTTGGTAACTGACTGTTTTGGGTAATGGAGCCCAACCCAACTGAACATTGCTGTATACCTAAAAGAACTTTGTGTGATTTGAATGAACTTCTAATGAACTCTGAGAAGTAAATCACATCGCTCTTAGGAGGCTTCGTCCTCTCAGCATGAAAGAATCTGTTGTTAACTTGAATAAAACACAATGGAGTCGTGATATATTAACTTTTAGAAGTTTGGTTTTAGGTCTATCAGGGTCTTTCCAAACTCATGAAACATGACATATTGTTCATCCCTCATATGGTGCATCCTACGCATTGATACGTGGCTGAGACATGCATTAATCACCAAACATTTACTCCCTGTTGAGGTCTAAGGAATCAATGACTGTACATGCTGCTATGTATAAAAAAAAAACTACCAGTAGTAAGAGGTACAGAAAAACTTCAAATACAGTTACACAAAGTGAAAGAATCCTGTCTGGTGAGTGCTGATATTGTCTGTATCTTATCTATGACCTTAAGCCACGCTAGAGGCATATGCTCTTATATCAGTTGGTCCACCACTTTGGTCCAGACTGAAATATCTCAACAAGTGCTGGATGGATTGTCATGAAATTTGTTGCAGATATTAATTCCTCCCTCAGGATAGACTGTTATATTTTTCCTCTAGCCCAAGTCATGATATCACATTTTCACTACACGGTTGTTGTGGGCTAAAGAATAATTACACTTAATGGTTAGTGAGGAGGCAACCAGATGAACTGATAAAAGATCCATAAGGCCTAACATCTGACATCATCATATTATCATATGTGTAATATTAACACAACAGCAATATTTCATTTTGAAATATCATGGTTATTGTCAGCAACATCCCTCATTCGCACTTTTATCTCTATTTTTGGTCTCCACCAAATGCTCCACTGTCTTCACCAGCTACTTGCTAACTGTGTCTGTTCTTTGGTGCTGAGTAGGTAGTGTGTGTGTTTATTTTTTTTTTTCTTTGACAAAAATGAAGCCATGAGAGCAGTGAGAATCTAGACTGTTGTAGATCAAACACAGTATAGTGTAAATGAATTTACTGACCATGTCACCTGACATAGTGAAATTTTATTATTTTTATTTGAAGCTATAATGTCCTCACAGCCGTCTGTGGCCTGTTGTACTCATTTTGGTGAGTGATTAGTAGAGAGCTGGGGAGCTGCTCTGAGTTCACTTTAGACCTGAGGTCACAGTTTGAACCCGGGCAGCAGCCGGTGTGTCCACCTCTTGTCAGACAGCCAAACACTGACATGCTCTGATCACTGCTGAAATACATTTCTGTTAAACATGATGCTTGACCTTCAGATTGTCTCCTTTTTACCACTTTCAAAGAACCATAATTTATAGTGCTACAATGCTTTTAAGGAGCCCAAACCAAAATTGTGTCTGAGTATATTCCAGTGGATCAGACATGGTTTTAAATAATACTTGCAAATATTTCACTGTGTGTGTGTGTGTGTGTGTGTGTGTGTGTAGTGGCGGATTGGTGTGGTTTGACAAGATAAATTACTGAGCAACAGAAGGTCACCTCAGGACACATGCCATTCATTTAACGTGTCTGGATGGATCAACTTCCACCGAATTCTTTAGTGATATCATACATTTATTGTATATATAGGTCATACATTAGGTTGTGTGTTTCCTTGGCTATAATATTATCGCCAAGTCTGGCTCGACAAGTTAAAGCAACAACAGCAGAAGCAGCAGAAGCAGCAGCAGCAGCAGCAGCAGGTGCTCTTGCTCTCGAACAAGCAAACTAATCTTTGAACCCTGTGCAAACTGACAGCAGTATGACCGAGCCATCCACCCACTGTGTGTATGTGTAAGAGCATAGCAGAGTAACCCACCCTGCAAATATTTACCTCAGGTCCAAGTCAGTGCAGAGGGCACTTGGCACGGAGGGGAACAAGTGTATTTCTCACTCTCATTCCACCAGACATGATGAGCTGCAAGTGAATCTAACATTACTGTGACCACATTAAAGGAGAGTTGAGTCATTCGATATTGACAGGGTTCTACTGCTCGTGAATGAAGTACCCAACTAACGAGGAAGCTGCGATGACATTTGTTTAATCAAAGCATAATGTAAAGTACCAATAATTTAACATTGTTATTCCTAATTTGCTTCATTTTATATGAATTTTTGTCCTTGCTTTATTTCCTTATGTTATTATATGTTATGTGACTGTTATATTGTTATCAAATACCATTATATGTAACTATCACCATGTAGTTTTTTTTTGTTCTGTGTTATTAGTGTTATTTAACGGGAATCCAATAAAAATACATAGGTGAACAAAGACAATACACATTTATCTCAATATCCTACTTCCCTCTATCTTCTTTAAACTTTTTGTCTGGTTAAAAAGAGTTGACTCGGCCTGACTTCTCACCCTGCTGCAGTGATGTAGAAGTGTACTGCAGGGCACGTCGGTACACTGTGACCTCACTGTTAGCTGCAGCTACAGGTGCAGCGAGGTCAGTGAGACACTGCTTTCCAGCTTGGTGTTACGTTACCCTTTAAATTTCAGTGTTGTTTAGAGTTAAGGACAGGTGGCAAATTAAAGGACAAAACTAATTAGTGAGTGGAGAAATCGAGTTCAGAGATTTGTAGAGTCTATGCTAAAGCAAACTGAATCTGTTCTGGAGGCTTGTGGTGGCCCACCACCTTACTCGGCCTTTAGCCTTAGCCTTTAATAGCTATCACCTTTGGATGTCACTATTGATCAAATCTTTATTAACTTCATTCTACATTTTGAATGGGTTGAGATGAGGTTATACTGAGACATACTCTGTGCATTTCTGACACCTGTCCCACCGGCGCCGTCACACAACATGACACAGTGAGTCAAGCTCTCCTGCTGGAGTCGGTGTTGCGGTGCATGAAGGGAAGTTTTGAGCTGTAAGCGTAAACTCGATTTGTGTCATATCATGGCACACTTCAGAATGAGCTCAGTCAGTAGTCTATCATGCTGGCAGCCGCAGGAATGCACACAGAGAAAATGAGGACAAGGGGGAAAGACACAGAAAAATCCTGACAGTCTGCCAGAACAGAGAGAAGTGAAGTAACATAATCATTCACAGAGCATAAAGGTGACCTGAAAATTGAGTGCCAAAACCAACTTATATGACCGCAGCTGCGACATGCCCTAAATTTCCCTTTCCCTTCTGCTTTAAATGCAAGTACAAATGATTATTAATGCATTATTCACAAAACAGAGCCCTCTCCCCCAATTTTCTCCACTGATGTGCGTCCTCTCCTTTTGATGATATAACCAAAGTAAAAGGGGAGAAAAGTGAGGCAGTGCAGAAAAGGAGGAGTTCAGAGGATGGCTTTTCTCTTGGGAACACAGAGCTCCCATCCCAAAGGGGATCCTGCACTCTTCTGAAACAGTCTGAATCTTCCTGTCGACCACGCTCCAAACAGCAGCATTTACATATCAGTCATATATCCTCTCTGCCACGGCAACATCAGTGCCAAGATACACACTTGACCTGCTTATGTGCTTATATCCTCTGGCTGGCTTTTCATCAAACAGGTAAATGCAGAGTATTCCTGTACATGTTGCTTCCGTCTTTATCAATAACGTTTTAATTTAAGATTTACATGAAGGCCCAAATCTGAAAAATGTTAACGGCAATCTGAAAAACGACCGGGGAGAATAACCTCAAAATCACCCAGGGATTTCTTTGAACTCTGGGATCCAGATATGGCAGCAGCAACAATTGGATGAGTGTGCTACGGGGAAGATGAAAGGCAGTCAAACTTGTAGACGTAATAAGTGGGCTGAGGCCTTTCATGATTCATACTGAGGTTTCATCTTACCATTCAGTCAAGCTAGTGATCCCAAATGTTGAATAGGCTTATATATATCTCTGGATTCATTGTAAAGCTTAGCAGTGGATGATAGAAAGCCAATTAACTTCCTCTTGCTGTTTTGAGAGGGCACAAAGATGTTTTAAAAAATATAATAATATTGAAATGAGTTCTCTCACAACACATGCACCTTACACAGAGCACGCACCTTACTCAGTTCATATGATATAAAATGTGTCTTTTTTTAAATGTTTTCTGTTAAAGGAATAGTTTTGTGAAATGTGTAGGAGAAGGAGAAGGTTATCTTACAGTTAGCCTGGCTCTGTCCAAAAGTAACAAAATGCACAAAATTTATGTGGGTTATGTGGTGGACTATTTCTGACTGGCACATAACGTCCAGAGATGTAATGTGTTGATTAGTTAGTTTTTACCTGTGCTTGTCGGTGGATTCTGTTGGTTTTGGACTATGATGCTGAGTCAGGCTAGCACCAATTTCCAACTTTCTTAAAGAAATAGTTAGATATTTTGGCACACAATTATTTGCTGAGAAAAAATCAATACATTGGTCCATTATAGTTTAAGGATAGAGCCAGTAGTCAGTTAGGTTAGCATAAAGACAGGAAACAGGGCAAATCAGTTGGTCCTGTTACTGGCACCAGCTGAGAAATAGCTCAGTGTAACCACTTGTGAAACCTTAACTTGCGGTTTTAATACTTAGGTATTTGCACAAGTCAAACAAATGAAACATAAGATGTTAACTAGTGAGCTAAAGGTGTTGGTGGGCTGACCACCTTTGGACAAAGCCAGGCTAGCTGTGCTAAACGAAGCCTGGCTCTGTCCAAAGGTACAAAAACGACAAAATATAAAAACATCAAATTAACAGTTTTACGGGGATGATGTGTTTCCGGTTTTTACATGGATTTAAAAAAAATAAAACAAAAACATATTTACATTAATTGGGGAACTTTAGAGGTGTTGGTAGGCAGATTTTGTTAGCTTTGGGAAGAGCCATGCTAAGCTAACCAGCTGCAGGCTGTAGCTTAATACTGTATG
This sequence comes from Seriola aureovittata, assembly GCF_021018895.1. Lineage (NCBI taxonomy): Eukaryota > Metazoa > Chordata > Actinopteri > Carangiformes > Carangidae > Seriola > Seriola aureovittata. Next base: position 12,336,381 of record NC_079367.1, on the reverse strand, counting down.
GGAGTGTTATTACTCTTTTAATCAAACTCTCTAAAACAAATTAGCTTTCAAAATGTTAAACCATTGCATTGTAATAATGTTTCCATTTGATAAGGAGTGCTTAAAAAGCACAGTTGAAATCTTAATCTAATAACAGAAGGGGAAAACATTTCCTGTCACACCAGACCTGTTTTTCCAAAAGCATCTGTTTTTTTTGTAAAATTAAGTTGATTATTGCACACTAATCCTACTGATGTCACAGCTCATGTTTCTCTGGAGTGTGCATATGCCCAGTGAGAGGGATGTCAGCAATAAATAGATTAAAGTGTGTAATGGCCCAATGACCACCCATGCACCACTCTACCATGCACGGGTGATTCACTTGTTTTAAAAAAAAAAAAAAAAAGGCTGCAGCTGTTGGGGCTTACTTAAGTTCAGATTTTAGTGTATTCTGGAGATGTGTGTACATATATTTATGTGTGTGTGTATCTAAGTATATGGGAAAGAGAAAGAGAGAGAGAAAAAAAGACACCACACTGTATAAAACTGCATATTTAAATGTAGGCATGAGTGTAAATGTGTGTATGAATAGAAACCTGTGTATGCTTTATGCATGTGTGTGTGTGTGTGTGCCAAGATGTGCATGTGTATTAAGTGTGCATGTGTCTTAATAGCAAGCAGTCACAGGGCTCCTGACGGCTCCATAAAGGAGCCTTTGAATGGCTTGGCTCTGGTAAATTCATAGCAGATGTGAAGGAAAGAATATCCACCCAGGTTGAGTGGCCCTTCACTGTGAAGGCGACAGGAGTCCAATCCAGGGGAGGCAGACGGACGGCAGACAGGAGCCAGGAGAGACACACACACATACACACACACGTTGGGTGAACTCCAATCAGCCAGGAGGGAACTCTGCACGGCACTAAGCAGGAGACAGGAGTTTTTCTTTGAGCCACTCAGGCTTTTAAATCGAAAATAATTCGCCCTTTTATTCCTGAAAGAAAAACTTTGAGTTCCCTGTGTTGCTCTCTGGGCAGGTTTTCCATTCAAGCGTACAAGTTCAGGCCAGGTGTGTGCTTAAGGGATGGCCTCCACATGCTGGATCATGGCTCCTGGTTCCCTCCGGACCCAGGGAGTCTGGAGCGCTCCGAGGCCAGGCTTTATGCCACCTTTCCTGGCTCTGACTGACGCCAGAAGAGGGCTGGGGAGAGACTGGCGCCTCACCGCCAATTAACATCCTCTCACACCGAGAGCATGGCCAGGTAACACATGATAGGCCACACTCTTTCAAGCAAAGAGCTCAGCAGACAGTCAGGTGGGGTGAGACTCATTAACCTATCCATGCGCTGGACATCTGTCAGGGATACAACCCGAGGCAAGTGCTTTTTCAGATGTGAGAGCCAATGGTGGTCACAGGAAGAAAACAAGCCACAAGGTCATCCCACCACAGTATTATAAAACTCTATGTTTTTACAAATATGAAGTAAGATTAATAAAAAATGGTCAGTTAAGAGCTTAAAAGTGTAAGACAAACAAAAGAAAATACATGTAATGCTCCAAGAAAAAGCCCCAAGTGGAGTCAAATGAAACTCATGTAAACAAATAAGCACATTTAAAATGTTCCCTTCAGGCACGCAGCTGGTCACCAATGTTGTTAGAAGTTGAAATTTGGTAGTATGTATGTTGTGATGTTGGGTGAACGAAATTCAGGACAATGTCTAATGCCAACGTAAATCTGACATAAAACAGTGATGACAGCTGACATTTTGCTGACATTGATATTTTGTTGGTTTTAAGTTGTGTCATTAAAATTAACGTCAGTCCGATGTTAGAGTTGTTAGAGTCCGGCATCTTTCTGACGTTACATTGACGTCTGGTTTTAGCTGGGTTGAGCTATTCCTTTGAGCACTGTAACCACAGCCGAAAAAGCAAGGATCCCCATGTAGCATATAAGTGTGATGACAAATAAAAACATAAATAAATAAATTAAGTAACTTAAGTTTTCCTCTGGAGCACATGTAGAAATCTACATTCTTATTATTTGAAAACTTAAACTTGACAAATGTCAGAAAGTTCCCTGCTTTGTGTCAGTAAAACCAGCCCAACCAGCTTTGATTAAAAGAAGCCTGGAACATTTATCATGTGGGGGCATTGAAGCTCATTCACACACTTTTTTTCCCTGCCGCCTTAAGGCAGTTGCAACTGATAGAGGGAAGGTTTAGCTTTATTACCTGTGTTGTTATAAACAAGGTGTGCGTACAATGAGCTTTTTTTAGTTTAAAGTGATTAGGGAATCCATGTGCCAGCTCATAAATGAGGCCCCAGCACATTGTATCCGGAGGCGATTGGTAAACACAGCGTGAGCTCAGTCTCACTTGTAAACTGCTGCTCCGAATGTGACCGCAATGCAAAAGCTGCCGTGGTGTCAGGACTTACTTTAATGAAAATATCTTTACGTTTCAGGGGAGGACCACTACATGGAGACAATTCTCAAGAACATGAAAACCACAGAAAAGAATGGATGAAAGTTTGGATTTGCCTTCCAGTTTTTGTGATTCCTTCCTGTTCTGAGTCAGTTGACGGAGGTGATCTTGCATGCAAGGGTGCTTCTGGAAAACCAGACTCTGGAGAGTAAGCAGATTTTTCTGTAAGCAATACGCCCTCCTCTGTGTGTGGGGGCAACGGGCACTTTGTCTGTAACTCAGGCTGTTCCATCCGACTGCAACTGAAAACAAACAGCAAGAAGGGAAATTTACACCCTGAGCTCCTCCTGAGAGGATAAATTACTCTATATCTCCTGGCTGTACCTCTTCTTCTTCTGTCTCTGCATTTGTTTCTCTATTTTCTTCTCTTTTTTTCCCCTGCCATCTGTCTGTCTCTTCTTCTCTAGTTATACTTTTGTCTATACTACTGTCTTCATTACACACTCAGATGAAGCTCAGGGGATGGACAGAGGGGGGGGTATGCTGGCAGGCATCGCTTTCACTTTTAATTAAAACTTCACACCCAAATAAATGTAGCCGAGTATCACACCCACTCACATCGCCCTATGAAAAGAGCCCGCAGGGGCCAGATGTTTGCCTTAGTGAGGATAAATATCTAAGTGGCAGCTTTCTCTGTAAGGGAATCTGCTCCCTCTGTCGTTTTGTCGGATTAGCTGGGGTAAGGAAAACATGGGGATCGTGTTCCATGCGTTTCCCACTCTCTGGCTGTTCAGCATAAACACCATGAGTTCTTGGCCTCCCTCACATCCGCCTCCTCAGCTCCTCTGCCACTCTCCTCAGCCCCAGGGGTTCCAGCGCAGGGTTTGTTTTAGTAGCACAGCCCCAGAAGAGTGTTTGGTTGTGTTGTGTGTCACACTGGGTGAGTGTTTGATTATGTTGAGTGTTACACAGTATGGGTGTGCATGAGCAGAGAGGCGGGGGACGCTATTCCCTCTCTGCTTTGTCCTCTGCTGCACAGCTTTAGTCTTTGCAGGACACTTCACACTGGAGCTGTGGATGAATTCATGTAGCTGCTGCTGAGAGAGGGACCTGTGGGCTGTGAGGGTCTCATAGCTGTGTGCACAGAAAGATGAATGAGTAAAGGCTCCTTGCACATACATAACCAGAAAGGAGGGATGAATCAAGGACAGCTGAGTGGGCTCAAATTGTTATTAATCATATTTATGGCTTAATCTGTATTTAGTGGCTCACACAGTGCAATTTATTTCCTCCTAAAGGATAAAGCTGGTGATATTCTATATTTTCCTTATTACAAAAAGACCGAAAACTAACAAAGTATTATCAGTGTATCCTAAGCCTGATATATATTATTCATCTGTGACATAGATCTCATTATGATAAATGCAGGCACTGTAGTTCAAGGCAGTTCAACATACACACTGTCTTACTTCTATAAATATTCATCAGCACACTAAATGAATATTAATCCACAGCTGAAAATAGTCCCCAACAAATGCACTATTCACTCCTACGGTGCCCAGTTTCAAGAAATAATGTAGCGTATTTTAAAAATTATTATATATTTGTGACAAAGATTTGATATCTTCTGTAGGAATGTACGGCCTCTGCACTGAGAGCCACAAACATAGCTGAGAAGTATGAAGAGATGGACTTACAGGTTGTTGGTTTTGGCCTAAGAAATCAGACTATCACCAGCATTATTCTTTCAAGCTAACAAATCATCATGGATGATAAAACATGTGGACTTTGTCAGGGGGAATTTTTGTTGGAAATTAACGATGCACACTTTTCTAATGAGTAAGGCCTGTTTAGCCCTGTTTGGCTGTGTTGTGGAAACCAGGCTGTAGCATGGAGCACCTGGCCCAGTTGGGTTCTGGTTTGGGGCTACAGACTGGCCCCACTAATAGGCACTTGAGCCCCCCTGCATTCGCCTAGTACCATGTTCCACTTAATGAGGCTCTACCCTGGGCTGTAAACAAGCCCAGAAACAACCCCAAAACACACACAGGAAATGTCTCATGACCAGAACAACACAAGGATCCTGCCAGCTCATGCATGATGGGGTGTGAACAGGAAGGCTGATCCTTGCAGGTTTTCTCCCTCTCTGCTCCACAAGCAGTTATTATCCTGAGGGAAAGGGCCGCATGTGGTACTGCTGCTCTAGCTCTTGCTCTGCGTGCCAAATCCTCACCGGCCGCCAAGATCATCACAGACCGCTGCCTTGCTCCTTTTCCACAGCCTACAGTTACAGTATGTACACAAACCACAGTTTATTCAGCACTGTGTTGGACCTGGCATGTCAGCTTTGACACGCCACAATAGGAACAATGTCTGCTTCTACACAAAGAGTATCTCTCATGCAACAAGGTTTTTATTTTACTTGTAGGGGGGCTGAGACCTTGACAAAAGGTCCAGTGTTAGAGTGAGTGTGGCCCCAGCTGGTTTCCTTTACAACACAGACTGGCTAATGTACAGTGATCAGCTTGAGTCAACAGTCTTGGCCAGAAAAGGAGCTTAATTGATGAAAAAATACAAACAACCCTGGACAGCCTCACCAGCTACTTGCATAATGTGCAAAAATATAAATGTGAGTTAATTAACGAGTTCATTTGCAGGAACCGAGAACAGAAACCAGGACTAAAGAATAGTTTCCACTTTTCCACTGGTGTTACGATGGGTACCCCCCCATCCCCATAACTGCACACACACTTGCGTGTACCAAACACACGCACAGCTTCTCCCTAATTAGCCAATTACACCCCCACCCCCCTCATACAAACTCTTGAGGTGCTTCACAAAGGACTTTTATACCTTTAGACAGTCTGGTTGAGTAAAATCACTCCTCTGTTTGAGACTGCTACATGTGTCCCACTCACTCACTCACTCACTCACTCACTCACTCACTCACTCACTCACTCTTGTCTATTGCATGTTCAAGAGTATTAATTGTTAGCTTTAAAGGAATACTTTGGCATTTTGGGAAAAAATTTCTTGCAGAGCGTTAGATGAAAAGATTAGAATACCACTCCCATGTCTCTACAGTAAGTATGAAGCTATAGTCGGTTAGCTTAGCTCAGCATAAAGACTGGAAACAGAGGGAAACAGCTAGCCTGGCTATGTCCAAAGGCAACAATACGTTTCCAGTCTTTATGCTAAGCTAAGCTAAACAGCTGCTGGCTTGCTGTATTGACATGAGAGTGGTATCAATATTCTCATCCAATTCTCTGTAAGAAAAAGAAAAAGTCTAATATCTTTCCTCACATACAGGTATTGTCTTTATCCGTCTTTGCACATGTTAAATGATGAAAAGCAGCTATACTACATGTGATTACAGGCAGCACCAGAGCCAGCAGTGCTAGAGTGCCAAGTTTGCAGAGCGCACATCATCTGGAAACTTCACAAATCAAGACAGTCAATATGAAACAACCAAGTTTAAAGAAGAGGAAAAAACGCAGACAAGAACAAACTTCAAAACTCCAAATCAAAGAGTGTGAAATGCAGCAGAGAATAGCAGATCCTTACCCCAAGCCCAGAGGCCGGGATGGGAGGGAGGGGATCAGTGCGTGTGTGTGTGTGTGGGGGGGGTCTGCCTCCTCTCTCAGAACACAGAGCCGAGGGGTGAGCCTTTGATGGCGGAGCGTGACATGAGCACATTTAGGATGGGGGTGCAGCAGTGGCAGTGTGACAGCAGACGCACTTGCTGCCAGACGACTGAGCCCCGGATCTGCACAGTTCTGATCCACTTTGGTACCTGTTGACAGACAATTTGCGTCGAAATTGTGACTCACGTCAGCTGTCCTGCGCTCTCTCTGAGCCACTGGGGCATTTCCACTTGTTTCAAAAAGCTAGACTCAAGAGTTGAAAGATGCCAAGTTCTCATACCCTAACACTAAAATAATGTTTCCCAGCATTTGCAAAGGGGCACAGATTTGAATGTTGAATCTACCCTGCTGCTGGAGTTGTGTGATTGGTTGATCATCCTTTAGTTATTCAGTCAATGGCACAAACAAAACCTCAGGGGTTTAAAGATGTTCAGGAGGGCCAGAGCAGGTTTCAGGGCCGAGCTTAGACTCACACATCCTGTCCTTTTACACTCCCTCCCTTTAGAGTGTTTCTAAAAGCAGTCCTTGCATGGGTTTGTGTTCTTTGTTGATGCTGTTTTCACTCTTTTTTTTCGTCCTTTGTAACTCCTGCTCCCTCTCTTTTTCTCCAGGGAGAGACTCTTTGGTACAAGAGATTAGAGCGGGTGCTGCCTAGCAACTGAATAAAAATGGCAGCTACAAAAGGGGCGCTCTCACTCTCCAACGTCTGACCTACATAATCCCAAGCCTCTGATCGTGCAACATAACAACATGATGAAAGGCCTGCTGTGATTTAACCCTCAAACAAATACTTGCCATCACTGACCCCCTAGCTCAAAGAGCGATCTCGCCTGCTGCAGAACACCAAAGGGTGACTTCTGAAATCTTGACGGTGCCTAATTAGAAAGGAAGAAGAGGCCGTGAACACTATTGGAAATGAGATGAATGTATTTGAGGAGATGGCAGCAGAGTGGCAAAGGAGATTAACAGTGATCACAGCAATGCTGTTGGCTTCAGAGAGCGAGAGCGAGCGGCGGAACCTCCCTCTGTTCACTGATTCATCTCTCCTTCAGCCACAGGCAGACAGAGCACAGGAATGAGTACAGAGGGATGAGAAAGCTTTACTTCTCTGTCTTCTGCTTATTGATCAAAGGACATGAAAAAACACACGGGGAAAAAAAATACAGCAAAAAGCTGGAAACTTTTTCTTGAAACTTTCTCCTCCTGTGCCATGTTCTTAATATAATCTGAATGGCCCTCAGTCCTTCTTTACCTCATTTGTTGTGCCACAGCTCGTTTTCCTCCATTCTGACCTATCTGCACCTTTGACCTCTTTGACATTTCATTACTCCACTTAATTTGTTCAAAGTATGGACGGTAGGCACATTAGTATCGTTATTTTCTTTAACCGATAACCGATTAAAATTAATTTATTTATACAAATGCACTACTTTGGCTCTAATGCCGCTGCCTGTCTGTAGTCTGTAGTCTCCACTCCGTCGTCTGCAGCACTGTCCCGCCCACAGCACGATCTGATTGGTTATACGTCACGAGTAATAGCCTATCACGCTGAAGGCTGCTGTGTCCACAGACTGGCACGGACGAGAGAAGCGTCGGTTAGTAAGCGGAGCCGTATGTCGAAGGTAAGAGCAGATATCACTGAAGAAGTAATAAACATCACAATCCTCTACACTGAAGTTACAACAACACCGCACTCTGATGAACAAGTTCATCTGTTGGTTCAAGACACACCGAGAGAGGGAGAGAGAGGGAGAGGAGCTAGCGCTAACTGCTACGCTAAAGTAACTAGCACATCTGAATAGCAAGTAAACACCTGCTGAATTAATGAAAGTCGCTAAAAGTAGCAGAGAGCTCTGGGTGCTGGCGCAGAACTACTGTAAGAGTAAATGTACAACAGGTAGTAAGGCTGTGATGAAGAAAACAACATTAACTGTTCAGATAGAGCAGCAATTAATGCTACTAGTAACAGAAACTCTAGAGATGAGATGAGACACTGCTGAAGTCAGCACATGAACCGTCACTAACTACAGTTGCTGCAAAGACATTTTACTACAGTAGAAGTTAAACTACTGTGTAAAAATGTTCTCATTTAAAAGTACGAAGTGAGTCAGTTAAAATGTCTCTGGGTAAAGGTATTACATTTTAAAAGGGGAGGGGTAAAACATTTCTATGGTGGTGATAATAATAACAACATATGATAAAACTAGTAAATTAAAGAGCATCTTTAGGCTGCCAGGTGTGTCAGTTCACAGGTGAGGACAGCACTGAAATCAACCAATTAATTCCAGTCAGACTCTTTGCAGCCTGTGCATACAACTGAGAATTACTAATATACACTCAGTTGTCATCCTCAAAAACTATCGTACAGTTGAATCACCAACTGTCTAAATAAGTTTTAATAAATACTGAACATTATAACCTTCATGATGGAGAATTTACTGCGGTTCATTAGGAACATGTAGATAAAACTGATTTAGTCTAATACAACAGTCCTGCAGTGTGTGTAGTTATATTGTATTATACAGAGGTGTTTCTATTATTTAGCCTGATATAAATGGGGTGGACAAAATAATAGAAACATTTTGACGCCATGGCGAGAGTCCTTATGTTGCAATAATTTTGTGTTGGCATACCAGTTCCAAATATTGGTTATTGTATTTATAGTAAATACATTATGGGCTCATATATTATTAGATTCTATGACTTTAGTTTTAGTTTTCTGTTGCAAAGTCCCATGAAACTGTCACCATTAATGAATTATTTTCTGTGCTGGAAGTGCAGCAGACCAGAGAAGTAGAGGAGGCTGAGGAGGAAACAGGTGCATGGTTTTAGTTGAGGTTTTTTAAAATGACAGTGTGATTAAATGTACACTTTTATGGATTAATTGTTAATTACTAACTTATATGTAATGTAACCATAGTCCACCTATTCTTATGTTAGCTTATAATTTATTAAAACACATGATCATTTTTAAAAAAAGTTTTAGTCTTTGATCTGATACTGCATCATTTTATGTAAATACATTTATAAATGTAAATTCAGATCTTATACGTTAATAAACCATTTGGCTGACAGCATTAAAAAGTCCTCTTTGTGTTGGAGGGGTGGTGGGGTTGTTGCGCCCCTACCAATGTTGAGACCAAACCAACACCCTTGCAATAAGTGCTTTCAGTCATTGTATGAACAAGATCTAGATGTAATCAAAGATCATACATCCTTCTGTAACAAAACGTCAGTCAGTGGTTGAAGAGAGAAAGTCACTCCACTCTTCTAACAGTACATAAAGCCTTTCAATGAAATGCATAAAAAATATTTACTAATTTTCTTATGTTGTCGCTTTGAACTTTGAAGGTAAAAAGTATCAGTGTTGCTCAGAAACTCTATTTTAGTTTTGGATGGAACAAAACTTAACCTATCTTTATTTATTTAATCCACTGTCCTGATGATGCCACCAGCTAAATCCCTGATATGCCACTGCTTATAAGATGCCGTATACCAGTTTTTAATTTGAGGTCAAGGTCGCCCTCCAATGTGCTTTGCTTCTTGTTACTTTACTTGGATGTTTGATCTTCACTGTGCAGAGTGATGTGCAGTCTGTGCAGAGATTGATAAAAAATGGCTGTGTTCACATTCAGCTGCTGAAGGAGGAAAGTTTCTCTGTGCTCACCTAAAATCTGAGTTTAATGTGGATTTATGAGCGTGACTTGTGTGACATGACAGCTAGTTTGGAAGCCAGTTGTGGTTCAGTGTGAAACTTACACACATACACCAAGAGGAGGAGATGTCTTTTGTCTAGTAATTATAGTTTTTAAAAGTTTATTGCTCCAAGTATTATTCCAAGCTCTGGGTATTTTTTTTTAACATGTCTTTAAACATGTCAGAATGAAAGTATTTCTGTTATTTCAAGTTTAAAATCCCCATTTAAGTCCTTTTTGGCTGATGTTTAATTTATACTTCATTCTGATTTAAATTCAAAAGGACATTCCTTCCAGTTCATGTCTCTACCCTCTTTAGATAAAGATGAAAGGGTGACGTCTGGAAATTGAGACAGACGATTTATGTCCTTCAGCTCACATCAAGTCTAGTTACAACATTAGACTACAGTGTATCCACTGCAATACATCTCCACTGCAGTGACCGAATGATCAGTCTGTCTTTTACTGAGGCTTAATGTCTTGTTGTTTTCTGTTAGTGACATGAAAATGTATTGTTTCCAACAGAAATGTACTTTTTTCTTTTAATGAAATCTTATTCTTTAATCATATTCTTTAATCTAGTGCAACAATTTGCCTTATTTGCCAGCCTTGCTTTGATATAGTGACACTCGAAATGATAAATAATACCAGTAACAGTTGGCATTATGTCAGCCCAAGATGAAAGATGAATCCTGACAAAATGGAGAGGAGATATGGAGAGGAAGAAGGTTTGGGGTTTATCTAGCTGCATATAAACTCCTGATAAGTGTGTTGCTGTTGATTAGATAACATGCAATAAAAACCTTTAAGTATTTCCTCTGCAGTGCTGCCGAAATTCCAAAACAGTGAACAACCCTCTGTACTCCACAACAGACATTTAATCTCTCGGCCTGTGTGCTTTCATTTCACTGACGTGATAAATGCTGCAGAAAAATGTCAGCTGCTGCATCTCTTCAGCCACTTCAGCCACTTGACACTGTATCCTCATTTCAGCAAAAAAGTCACTGCAAAGCCAAATTCTCTCAAACTCACCCTCAGTGTTTTTACCTCTGGAGCGGATTCTTCTCAGAGGTCATTGTGTAAATGTTTATGTCTGCGTGATGATACGGGTCAGCATGCTTTCTGTGCAACTGTGTGTGTGATTTAATGTGTGTTTGTGCCTTGTTCTAACAGGCGGGAGAGCAGCAGGGTACTACTGGCTGTCTGATTGGAGTCCGGTTGCGAGGAGTGCTGAGCTGTGTGAACTCTGGTGCTCTCTGACTGCTGCATTTTCATGGAAAGCATCTCTTTGGGGGCCTGCAGGTTTTCAATACGCTCATTTACACATCAAAACAGCACAGGAAAGGGATAGTGCTCAAGGGGGGTGAGGGACTGCAGAAGGAGGGAGGGAAGGGTAATGAAGGATGCTTTATTTTCTCTTTTTTCCCCCTCAGGGGTGGGCAGGGGTTTAAGTCTATGAGGGAGGCGCATTGATGCCATAATGATCGCCTTTAATCAGACCCATGACCAGATGGAGGGATTTCTCCTCAGCAGACAAAAACATGGTGTCAGCATCCAAAGCGGGATAACCGCTGAGGTGTTTTTACGCCTTTTTACAAAAAACAAATTGTACAAATCCTGGATAAATAGACCTGTTCTGTGGTGCTTTAGAATCAACAAATACACTGTTAGGCTCACAGTAGTCAACACAATGAAATATTCCTGAGAAACCTATGAGGAAAAGTGTTGCCTTTTCTGGGAGTAGTCTCACTTTTGGCCCAGACAAACTCGCTGCTCAGTGCGACTGACTCTGACACTATTTAACCTCCTGAGCCAGAGGAGAAGAAAAACAGCGTGGAGACTCAGCCAAACTAAATCTTTCAAACGAGACCGAGCTTACTTACCCCTGAAATTGGACATTACTGGAAGATGGGGTGGGGTCTTCCTCAAAACAAGCTTGGTGTTGATTGGCTGGCGCTGCTCCATCACTGCAGCCCTCAGGTGTGTGTGTGTGTGTGTGTAAAGGGAAGGTGTTCCCGGCAGCCACATCTCTGGCGCCAAAGGAACCACAGCTCAAACAAACTATGTTTTTGGAATGAACCTTTCTTTCTTGCCTCTATCTGAAGCACTGTGCCGTGTGATTCCTTTCCTCAGCGAGAGAGAGAAGCTAAAAATAGCTGTCAGTGACCTGGAAATGTAGCGATAGAATTCATATTTGTGGAAAAGGAAACAGAGCTAAGACATCCTGTTGCTGCTATACCAAGTCGTTTCTGTTGACCTTTGTAATTTTTTAAAAACCTGTCTTAGTCATATTCAGCAATAAATGGAAAAATTAGAAACAGAAATGCAGGAAAGGAAAGAAGATGTAGAACGAAATGCTGAGAGGGGAAAAAAAAAAGAGGTTTAAACAAAGGCACTGCTGCAGAAGACAAACTTGCCCTCTTGTCTACCCCCATGTCCTTAACCCTCTGCAGCTACCTCCTTCCTATCTAATCAGTGCAGCTCAGGGCAGGTGGGACAAGCTGGTTTGTGTCTCACACAGCAAGTGTTTGGCCTCTCTGGGTCATGTCACTGGAGTGTAAACTGGGGAGGAAGCACGCGCCCCCATTCAGGCACCCATGAACTGGAACATGTGGCTGAAACACCACCAGCCGAGTCTCTGGCTGCGAGCGCGCTCCAAGCAAAACAGCCCTTTTTTTTTTTTTTTTTTTTTTTTTTTTTAATAGTTAAACGTGATCCACACAGTGTCAGAGTCCAGGACTCGCAAGCGCCTGCCTGCCAAGCCACGGACAGCGTCTGCAATGACTGAGTAATGAAAACAACAAAGGGGAGGATGTTGGTAGTTAACCCACATCTTGTTCTGTAGAAGGAAGGAATAAGTAATTGAAGTTAACTCAGGCGTTGCACAGATCCACACAACACTGCACTGAGTGGAAATGTGGTTAATTTACTACAGAGACACAGTGCATCTTTGATTTAAACTGGTGTGTGTTTAGTAAATGAACACTAAAGTCTGCGTGGAACAAGCTGTAGTACATGAGTCTTATTTTAACTCTGCTGGAATGCAAATGGTGGAAAAATGAAAACACAACAACTTTTAACCTCTGGAGATGTCAGTGAGCACACGCCTGGTTCACACTGCTGAGGTTCCAGTAACGTAATGAAAACAAGCTCCTGGTCATCACAGTTTTTCCATGCTATCACTCCCATGTGTTGCTGCTTCTGCTGCTGGTGGTGACACAGCGCACAATTACACACAGACATAATAAACAATCGATTCCACTGCTGTCAAACACTGTAATTTCCACTGTGTTTTGCTGTGAAATGACTTGCTGTGTGTGGCTTCAATTTACGTTGGCACTTAAAATGTTAAAGTCCTGTAATGTAAAAGCTATTTATTTTCACTTTTTTATAGACCATCTGAGAACACGGTGGCTCTTGTGCGTAATAAAATGGACTTTATTACTGAAAAGTTAGTTGCAAGACTAAGTTTTGAAAATAATGTTATGCATACTTTTTCTGTGAATCAGTCAGTTTTTACCTAATGGTAGTTTCTGCAGGATTTACGGTGCATTGTTTCTTTAGCCAAACAAAAAGCCTTGCAGTGTAACAAATTCAAACGCCTAAATATGGAAATTTTGATCTTTCGTGACCTGGAATTCCCTTAATTCATATCAAAATACAGCTTCCAAGAGCCACAAACCACATAGAAACTTAAATATTAAGTTAATAATCCATCTACTCAATGAACAACCACAATTCTGAGTGCCTCTGCTAAACTTAAATCTGTCAGTGAAACCATGCAATAAGGCTGAAATCCACTTCATATTTGTCCTCTCAGATCAAAGTGCTGAGTGTTTGCTCGGGGATCAAATGGAGCAGCAAGAGGGCAACAACAGTGATTCTGTGGAAGGATTAAAACACCCATTAATTAAATATATTCCTCCGCAAACTGCTCCTGAATTTTAAGACCATGATGCAAACGTTAATACTTGCCACGGTTTGTCACTCTATTCATCAGTGATTCTCTCTGAGGATTATTGTTGGGGACGCCTCTAGGGTGTGTAGCTTAAACTTGGAAAACAACACATTTGGCGGGGAGTCCCGCTGTCGAATAAAAAAAATGTGAATCTCTGGAGAAGAATGGCAGGGAAATCAGGGAAAATGAGACTGAAATGAACAATCACTTGTGACTATTAAATCTCTGTTTAAGGACGGTTGAAGTTATTAAATATTCATTATAGGACAATGTGAGACAGTTACCAAAATGACAATGACACCAGGCAGTGAGAAAGTTGAACATGAATTCCACTAATTTATTTTCCTCCAAAAAGGCCAGAGTTCTTATAAAAGGCACTTCATTTCCCTTGACCTTTTAATAAATGCATCTAAACAACAAAACTGATAAGAGCCAAGGTTAACTTTAAATTAAATATATTTACAATAAATAAAACATTTATACAGATTTATACAGCTAATCATGCCACTTTCAGGGAGGAGGATAGACTAATATTTCCCAAGATGCCTCCCATATAACAGTCTTTTTTTTTTGCTTCGCAAACACTGGGCATGTCTACTGCACAGAACACTATGAACAGAAAAATATGGGTAACAATACTGAACATTTCCCTTTATGCACTGAATACTGTTTATAGCTAGTTTCTCATAGTGATGCCTGTACCTGTGTGTCCCTTGGCAGCAGCAGAGGAGTAACTGACAGTTCTATTCAACCACTCTTCTTCTTATAAAGTCTTTTAGCAGCTCCTTACACAGGGTGTGTGTGTGTGCGTGTGTGTGTGTGTGAGAGAGAGAGAGTGTGTGTACTTGCGTTTGGCAGTGTGAATGTGTGTGTCCATGCATGCTCCCTCTCAGACGTGTGTGGGGTTGTCTGAGTGCAGGTCAGTCTTAGCCGTGTGCAGAACCACAGCAGGAGATTTGTAGTGGCAGTGTGTGCTGCCGCAGCTCACACCGCTGCACGGTTTCCTACTACTAGTCCTGTCCGTCAGCTTCCTGCTGCACAAGCCCTGCCAGGTCTGCAGGGTCTTAGAGCTCCAAACCCACACCCCGCTGGTGATGCCCACCACCAGCGACATGAAGATCTTCAGCATGAACACGGCCACAGTGGGCACGGACGTCTGCAGCGAGCAGTCGCTGCTGTGGCTATTGAACGAGCCGCACTTCATCTGCAGCCCCCTCAGCTTCCAGTAGTCCATGTTGAGCCTCTCGTAGAAGTAGCAGACTATGACGCAGGTGGCCGGCACCGTGTAGAGGATGGAGTAGATGCCGATTTTCACCATGAGCTTCTCCAGCTTTTCTGTGTTGGTGCCCTCCGTCTTCATCACCTTGCGGATATGGAAGAGAGCCACGAAGCCTGTGAGGATGAAGGAGGTGCCGATGATCAGGTAGCAGGAGAGAGGGATGAGGACGAAGCCGGTGAGCGCCCCAGAGTCCATGCTGCCTACATAGCACAGCCCTGTCAGTTCGTCCCCAGCCACCTTCCTCATCGTGAGGATGAGGATTGTCTTTAGAGCAGGGATGCCCCAAGCAGCCATGTGGAAGTAGTTGCTATGGGCTTCAATGGCCTCATGGCCCCACTTCTTGCCTGCAGCCAGGAACCAGGTGAGGGTGAGGATGACCCACCAGATAGAGGAGGCCATGCCAAAGTAGTAGAGGATGAGGAAGACAATGGTGCAGCCTGTAGACTCCAGCCCCTCCTGGATAATGTACAGCTCACCGTGCTCCCGGTCGCAGGCTATGTTCTCAGCGCCAGCCACCGAGCGGATGATGAAGGCCACAGAGTAGACATTGTAGCACATGGAGAGGAAGATGATGGGCCTCTCTGGATACTGGAAGCGGTGAGGCTCCAGAAGGAAGGTCAGGACAGTGAAGGCAGTGGAGACGAAGCAGAGGATGGACCACACTGTCATCCAAATGAAGGCAAAGTCCTTATCCTGTCTGGACCAGAAGACGTCTACAGCAGGGGAGCAGCGTGGTGCACAAGACTGGCTCTTCTCCACAAACTGGAACTTGTCTGGGTTCTCACAGGAGCCCATGCTGCCCGGTGAGCGGCCAGTACTGGTGCCCGTTTGCCTGGGCCGAGGGGGCACTGGAAGCATGCCTTCACCTTTCTTGCCCTCTGTCCTGGTTTCGTTCTCGGGGGCCTCCATGCACAGAGCGTTGGGGTCGTTTCTGGTGGGCAGCTTGGAGCAGTCGAGGGAGTCCGGCCAGGTGTAGCTGAACTTCTTCATGATGGGAGCACACCTCTCCCTGGCCTGCTCACACATGGGTCTGCAGGCGGGGATGGAGGTCGACACTTTGTCCGTGCACATGGGGGCGTAGAGGGAGCAGAGGAAGAAGCGGAGGTGCACATCACAGCCGTAAGCCACCAGAGGGGAAAACTCGTTCAGCTTGATGGCAGCCTCCTTCTGGTCGTCGTGGTCCATGAAGTTGGGCATCCGGGTCAGGTTGTAGCCGATACCCTCGCACATGGGGATCACGATGGGCTCGCACTTGGCCGGTTTGCCTCGCTCCAGGTCGTAGGAGCCTATCTCAAAGCTGGAGCCAGATATCACCAGCAGACACCACAGGAAAATCACCACCTTTAACGGACAACCGTCCATGCTCATTCTTTTAGAGAAAACTGAGGTCTGTGTTTTAAAAACAACCATGAAAAACAGGTAAAAAACACTGGGTCGGTTACTGAGAGAGCCCCGCTATTTCCCCATGGCGAAGGCAGGTCCAAATTTTGCCTTTACCGTCACCGCTCCGTTAGAAAAACACTCAAAAAAAACAGCTGCACACAGACACTGGCACACTGTCTGATGATTTAGCGTTGAATTAAAACGATTAATCCCACAGACAGGCGAGATGAAGGTCCGTAACTACAACGTGACAGTCGGAAACTTTGACAAACAATGGAGGAAAATCATCAAAAGCAAACACCGAGAGCTGAGTGTAAATCCTCAAACCGACCGTCAGTGACCGCGGATAAAAAGCAGATATCAAAGCGGCTGTTTGTGCCGCTTGTAGCGGGTCCAGGGAGCTGTTTAGACGGCCTGTCTGTCTGTCTGTCGGCTCCAGCTCTTCGTCCTCCGCTTTCGGGCTCGACACTGAAGTTTGAGAGCCGCTCAGTGGGACTTCAGTCAAGGAGAGACGGGGAGGAGGGGGCGGGGGTGTGGGGAGTAAGGGGGGGCTCCGAGACGCTCACATTTCAACCGGAGCAGCACACAAGGAAAATTATCAGACAGATGCTGGAGGATGGTCAAATACCTCTGACATTTCTGCCCTGAATAGTACTCTGAGACCGCGTACTAGAGTAAAAGTAGAAACACCACAATGTAAAATATTCAATTACAAGTAAAAGTGCTACATTCATGATTTAAATCAAGACAAATTAGCAGCAAAATGTACCTAAAGTAGTCAAGTGCTGTACACATTTCAATTGTGACTGCACTTTACTTATTTCCATTTCATACATGAGCCTATACTCCACTACTAGGAACATGCTGTACTTTTTACTACATTAGATTTGACAACTGTAGTTACTTTACAAATTAAGAGTTTACTACTTGAACATTGATATCAGTATAATGCTATATTTCTCTGCATAATGGATACTTTTACTTTTGAATATTTTTTGCTAATACCCTACATGTTTACTTAGATAATACTTTGAATACAGGATTTCTAATTAAGTATTTTTATAGTGTGCTATTGGTGCTTACACTGTGAATTCCTCCACCACTGCTCTTTCAGCAGAACAGCTTTACTGACTTATCATTACTCATACAAAGCGGCGGAAGAAGTGATCACATGTTTTGCTAAGGTGAAGTAGAGATATGTAAAAACTACTCCACAACTAAAAGATCCTGCATTCAAAATTATACTTGAGCATTAAGCAGGACCAGATTAACTTGCTACATTTCCCTGGGCAAAAATGAACAGTGGGCCCCAACTCACCCCCCTTACTGTGTGTTCGCCATCTTTTAAATTGATTAAATGCAAAATTTGTGTAAGAATCTACAACATGTAAGCAGGATATCAGCTGTAAAATCTAATGTTAAAACCAGTGAAAAAATTAAGCTTTTCAAAGTGTGCGCTGCAGAGCAAGAGGTGCTGTTGCTACTCAGGTCCTTTACCATTTACTTTTATGTATGAAATTAGATTTTTTTTCATGTATTAAAACTAGGTAAAAATGCAGGTCCTTCAGTGTATAATATTTATTTCAATAAATGACTATGAACTAATTTCTGCACGGTAAATTTGGAGCATTTTGAGGCCATTGCCAAGTATTTATAGTTAAAGTACTCATTATGCACCCCCTGTTGTTGTTTTGTAATATCAGTGGATACTACATACATTCATGCATCAGTAAGTTCCAGATGGACCTAATTTTAACAACTTTATATAGTGTTAGGTAAAATTATATATAGCAATACATAAATAATTATAACCTCATCTTACATTTTTTTTACATAAAATCTTCACATGTAAACTGAAATGCAGTGAAGTATTAAGTAGCATAAAATAGAAGTATATAAATACTGTAGGTAAAAACACCTCTAAATTGTACATACCGTGTTCCAGTAAACATTCTGTTATTTTCCACCTCTGCAGAGGTAGTATAATTAGCATTTTAACGTGTAGTATATTGTTGAGCAGTTAAGTTTACTGTATAATAGTGAAGTACTGAAGAATATTAAAGAGGCAACAACTTTCCCCTCTGGATCCATAATAAGAAATCTTCCACTACAGCTTTGAGTCAAACATTGAGTAATTTATTTTACTCCAGTAGGCTATGACTGGTAAAATCGTAAAATGATAGTCCCATGGGCGTTTTACTGTTGCTGACTCATAATTACTCTTTCACCATTTCTGCTAATGTTTTCATGTGATATAATATGAAACTTTATTGAGCCCTGCAGGTCAGTTCTCTTAAAAGCAAAAAGCTCCTGCAGCTGGTAGGGGTTTCACTGCCTTGCTAACAGGCACTTCAGCGGAGGCAGGTGCCTGAGGGTGGAGCAGCTGAAGAATGGTCTCTCTAAAAACACAGAGATACATGAACACCATGAATCCATAAATAGGGTGATTTGCATTGGCATGATCAAAAAAGACAAAGCAGTGCACAGAATCAGGCATAACATGCAACAAATGAATGCAAGAGGGATTGTACTGAGCAAAGGACTATTGTTTCCATCTAGTGGCTGAATGGGGAGAGCCTGCAGCCCCACAGCTGTTGCACTGAGCATTTGATCTTTTCTCAAACAGGGGTGGAACTCAAGGATTTTGGCCTCTCGCCCTGCAGGACTGAATTGGCTGTCAACTGCATACTATCTCTATTAGTCCCTATGTTAAAACTCTGTCTGGTGAAGGCAGTTTTGCATTTATCTGGCCTCAGAACAACTTGTTTGTAATTTTCAGATCAATGCTAATAACACACTGAATATGTTGAGAAGTAAGAATGTTGCTGTGGCCTCTTGCATGTGGCCTAACCAAAGCTACATTTGTTAAAGATGCTATAAGTAAGTTTTCTCTGCTGCCGACCATATAGTTTCCTGCTGGGAGTAGAAGGTGGTGATAATGGTGGCTTGCTACAGTGACTCACTATCTCAAAGTAGTATCATGAGACAGGACAGGCTAGGGCTAGCTGGTTAGCATGCTAACTTCAGCAGAAGAAAAGAAGTGATAGAAATAGAAGCAGAGTTAAATTTGTCTTTGCTTTCTATCGCTGGAAACAGCTCTTGGTGAATAAAGGAATGAGGTTTGATGCTGAACTCGCAAAGTTTTTTTCTAGACTGGTCAGTAAACAGCTGATGCTAACATTATGTTGCTGGTTAGCTTAGCCTACCATAAAGATAACAGCTAGCCTGGCCCTGTCCGAACGTAACAAAACCTACCAACACCATTGAAGCTCACTAATTACATCTAAAACGTGAGAAATTAAAAAATCCATCTCATTTACTTAATTTGCATAAAAAAAGAGTGATAAAATAACAATTTGGTTTTTACTGTGGGTTACGAGCTATACTACGTCTTAGCAGTGAAACCTAAAATTTTTGTTTTTATTTTATGAATCATTTTTTGTATGGATTCAACAAACATGATGAATGTGTTAATTTGTGAGCTCTGAATGTAGGGGGCAGGCTAGATGCCCCCCCCCCCCCCCCCCCCGTTTCCGTTGTTTATGCTAAGCTAAGCTAAGCTAACCAGCTGCTAACTCTAGCTTCATATTTATCTGACAGATATGAGAGTGATATCAACCCTCTCTTTTAACGCTCAGCAAGAAAAAAAAAAATTTTCCCCAAAATGGCGGCCCATTTCTTTAGCTGTATCAAATAATATTTTGATCTTGTCCAATGAGGTGTGAAAATACTGCTGCTTAAATACTGCACTTTGTACGATCAGACTGTAAATTTACCCTTGCTTTATGAAAGGAAATCTCCTCATCTTATGCTTTCTAGATGACAAATTGAGCTAGATGAAGGCTGTGTGTGCAGTTTTATCTGATCTGGCGTCAGGTAGAAAAAAACAAAGCCTCCAACTTCAAATTAAGACCGATCGAGCGGGGGAGGAAATACATTCCAGGCTCCGAGATGATATCTTATTGTACGTCAGCGCTGAGGGTTTTGGTGAATCAAACAGAAATGCTTTGACTGAAGTTCCATTACTACTCAGCAGCCTCTCCACTTTAACATTTTCAAGTTCACACTTCAAAGGCAAAGGGTCATTGGAGAGGGCCAGGAGAAGCCCGAGTGTGCCCTTAGAAGGCCTCAGATTATTATCAGAGAGATATGTCTCTCCAAGGTAAGAAGCACATATCAAGATGTATTAGTATCCAAGTCACAAAGCCTCTTAAGGTGGGAACACTAGTGGATCAAGGTTTGACCCTCAAAGCAGTTTGGATTATAGTTAAGTGACCCTCAGTCTGTATCTGTGAGTGTTGAACTACTAACAGTAACCCTGAAAAAGCATTGATTATGTTTTATTCGCTCAAAAACTTATTTTGCGTAACTTAAAAGAATAGTTTGTCACTGAGAAGACTGATACCACTTTCATATTTGTGTGTAAATTTGAAGCTGCCACCAGAAGCCAGTTAGCTTCATTTAGGTTATATTAGCTTATCATAGAGACTAGAAACATTGATACAGCTGGCCTGGCTCCAGCTAACATTTTGTTGTGTTGTTTTTAAACAAACCATAATTAGTGAATTTTTGAAGTGCTGGTGGGTGCTCTTTTCCCCTTTTTCCAGTCGATAGACTAAGCTAAGCTAACTTGCTGCAGGCTTTTACTGCCTTATACTTAACAAATGAATACAGTAAAGAATTAAAACAATCTCACTGTCGAAGGCTGCATTCAAAAAGTAAAAAAAAAGTAATTTCCCAACCACTGCCACCGCCAGGTCTGAGGTCTGAGGCCTTCAATTAAAGCAAGGATCCCTATCCAAAACAGAATCGCACCTCCTAAGAAATGTTTTCAATTTATACATAGGGTACATTTGACCATCACTTACCTATAGGGAGTATCAATTACTGATAGGAAGTAACAACGAAATAGATATTTTTGAAAATAAAAACAAAACACACAGGATTGAAATGTCAAAATAATATAATAAAATAATGACAAGAAAGGGATATACAAGTAGAGGAAGTTGAGCCATTAAAATAATTATTAAATACAATAATCAAAGCAAATAACTAACTCTATCTCCCAAAACATCACACAATTTCTTTAGGATATTTTGTAACAATCTTATAGCTAGCCTGGCTCGGTCTAATGGTCCAAAGGTAACAAAATCTACCTACCTCCACCTTTAAAGCTCACTAATTAACAGATTATATCTCAGGAAGTTACTGTGCCAGGCCAAGAAAAAGTCAGCCACATAACCCTCGTAAATTTAGAAAATGTTGTTACTTTTGGACAGAGCCAGGCCAGCTGTTTGCCCACATTTCCAGTCTATGCTAAAATAAACTAATATGGAGCTTGCTGTATCTTAATATTTACTGTGCAGTCATGAGAGTGGTATTGATCTTCTCATCCAACTCTGAAGAGAAAAGCATAAAAAATAAGCATAGTTTCTCAAATTGTCAAACTATTCATTTGAACCATTGTGATACCACTTGCTGGGTTGATTTACAAATTAACAATTGAATACACTGAGTTTGGGTGGCTTTTGATTCCCTACTGCGCTTCTGGGGCGACATCCATAAAGAATAACTGGCACTGCGCTGCTGATTAGTTTAGGAGACACAAGGTCTGACCGCACCACTAATCTGTGTCCTGGGCCCTACAATAGGATACCATTGGGCCTTCTTTGTGTGTTTTTATTTCACCTAATTGTGTTATTTCTTCTTGACCTGAACAGAGAATGGGGAAAGACTAGGAATATGTGCAACTGAGTATTTTGATTTGGACACTCGTTGGCTTGCAGCTGAGTTGTTTTAAGAGGGTCAGTGCTATTTACTTTGCCATTTGGTAGAGGAAATGGATATATGCTATTTATTTCTCCCCCTGCAAACATTCCCCCTCTCATAGTACTGCCGTATGTCAAGTCTCTGTATGTCTTGTAATAACTAGCCTCCACAAAGAACCCCCATTTCACGCATTCATCAGGCAATCTGGTGCAGTGTGGGCCTTGTAATTACTACCTCTCACTTATTGGTTATCATATATCAGGCACAAAGCTATAAACATCCCGTGGAGAACAATGGGAGAGCCTTGCCACAGCCTGGCATGACATTACTATCCCAGAGACACGGGCTGTCTGAGATTGTTATGGGTGTAATAAGAGACACCTCACACTTAAAGCAATACATCTGAACCAGTGTACTGTCTTTGACAGGGAGTATAATAGCAAATTGTTGAGGCTTGGATCATGTAATTATCTCTTTGTTCATATTGTGTTGTAATAATCTGTAATTTATGCAGTGCTAGGGGAATGAGCAGACACAGGAGACAAGTGAAAGTTAGCAGCAGCATTTGGAGTTCTCTTGTTTTCTAATCACGGCTACAGAGTTATGATGTCTGTTTAAGTGACATTGTTCACTTCTTTCCAAATCCACAATTTGTTATTTGCTGTAATGAGAGGACAGTGTGCACAAAATGTCTCAGTTACACTGTTATGCAATTTTATGTAGTGCTATTAGGTGACTGAAGTGAATGGGCCTGGTTCATCACCTCAGTCCATCTGTGTTCCTCATCCTCCAGTGTTTTGAAACTAGATAATGTCCTTCACAGCCTGTGGCAGGTAGCAAGACTGACCCTGCTGTCATATCCTCAAAATATCAGCATTACTGGAATTAAACACATGGATAATTTAGCCATTTCACCATCCCAAAATTTCAAAATGATCCAAGTTTTTTTTTAGAAATGCAGTAGTATAACTTCATTTTGAAAATAAATGTATTCAAGACAGCCCTGCAACTAGACATACTAACTTTTTTGGTGGTAGTTGAAAAACTACAAAGTACATTTTAAAAAGCCAGTTTGGATACTGGAATCACTTGATGTATGATTCTGCTGTCGATGGTCCCACAGCGCTATGCACAGCGGAAATGGAGGAGCTACTCACAGCTGGAAAAAAAGTGAAACAACTGTGAACGGTGGCTTCAGCAGCTCCAAACACAGAAATTAAAGTAATAAATCCTTGGGAAAAAAATTTCAACGGGTAGTGGTGTTCCATAATCAATGCAGATCTTTTCTTGATTGTAAAACATCAGTTTAGTACAGTAATGTCTTGTTCTTGTACTATAAAAACAGTGCTGTGTCAACCTACAGTGAGTACAGTATAAACATATATTGTAGTTTCCTGCAGCTGTTTTAAACTAAACAGCTCTTCTACACTGTTATATTTATAAAACTAGTCTTCAACACTTGAGTGTGGAATTCATGTAAACATTGATCATGAGAACTAAGTTACTGGATGAATTTAGAAGTTATCTATCTGTGCTCCCAGCTGGCTACACACAATATTTTAACAGCATTGCTTTCAAAGACAGTGGCTGCTTGTTGCTCAAACAGTTTCTACAAGTTGCAAGATGATGGTAAATAGAAATAAGATTAATTTTTTCAGTTTCCTGTTTAAAATGAAAGAAATGTTGAAAAGTACATAAGAATCTTTAGGCGCTCCAGAAGTAGTGCAAATAAGTGTGATCCCAGCAGGGTCATGGATAGTGGTAGTATTGGATTGACTGACCAATGACAAAGGCTTGGTTTAGATCTACAGTAAGATTAACATTGGTTATGTTTAGGTATAAGCCTTGAGATGCTTAAGTTTAGGTATAAAGCTGAGAGTGTTTAGTTAAAGATGATTGGAGTTCTAGAAAGGACAGTTCTTCACATATTCTATCTATAACAGTCATGATGAAGGGCTTTTTCTTTTTCTGCCACTGCCTGCACTAACATTTTCTGTAATTCCAGAGCCTGTCATTCCATCAATGCACTAATTGTACCCAGCTTTTCTTGCCAATCCCCAGTCACCTGATCATCACCTGCCTGCACACCTGCCCCTTATTCCCATAATCAGTCACCTTTTATATACACCGGTCCACCAGCGGTTCACAATTGTCAGATCATCTATTGTGCTGATCAGCGTCCAGCCAGAGTTTAGTCTTTCTTTCATCTTTACTTGCTTGTCTGCCCCCTTTTTGATTTCTCTTTGTTTTCCTGTTGCTTGCCTGTTGCCGACCGTGTTTTTGACTCGAGACCAAGTAAACTGCCTCTTAATCTTACCTGGCTCTGCCTCTGCTATCCTGCTTTTGGGTACACGACAACAACTTGATATGTTTTATGGATGCAATAAGAAGCCAAGAAGCAATCATTCAGAAAATAATGGAATTTTAAACACGTGAGAAGTTGCCAGATTTGACAATAGTTGATGAAAATAAAGTCAGAAGATACAGAATACAGACAAAATTGGCAACAATGGAAATAATATTCCATATATGTGACATTAAAAGCAGGTTTTGACAGCATTTGCTAAATGGACATCTGATATTGAGTTGCAGCTACTTTGTCTTAAATATCACAATGCAAGAAAATAAATCCCTCTGACTGTTTCCCTTAATTTACATCTCCTAATTAATAACTTGTATAGATTTACAAAAGTGAAAGTAATAATGAATTGTAACTTGAAAACACAAGGTTGCTGTGATTCAAATGTTTGTTTTTTTTGTTTACTGATTAATCATTGGGGAAATAAGTTCATTATAAGACAAGAATAATAAAAGTTTGTCTTGAAATAATAGTTAAAACATTTGGTATACATCAGCTGACCTTTTTTCTGAACTATCCCACCCCGACTTGACATAAATTCAAAGGGCCTCATGGGAAAGAAGTCTATAGGGTTTCGGTTCTGCAGCTGAATCAACTAAAAAAACAAACAAACAAGAAAAACACAAAAATAGAGTTACAGATTGCTAAAGTATCAAATGTCCTAAATGTGTATACAGTATGTATTAGCAGACAATGCAGAGAAAAATAAAAACGTCAGAATGAAGTGTATAGTACATATGGATTATAATCTTCAGTCCTTTAGCCATGGCAGAAAAATGAAATTGACTGATGAGGTATTGGTGTGTTTACGTATGTCTGCATGCAATATGTGGATGTGTGTGTTTGCACTGGAAGACTAATGCTGAATGGCTCAATTTGCAACAGTTAAATGTGTTCTTTGTTTTTAAAGGCTGAAGTTTCTGGGCACACTCAGGTCCACTCTCAGATGTCCTTGGGGAGCAATGCAGTTGAAAGCAATACTACTGCGCGGTCGTGCAGCCATAGTAGAGAGGGGTGGGAGGTGTTTTGAATGGCTGAGGCTTTGCGCAGAGGGAAAGTGGGGTCAGAGGAATTAGAAATAATTAAAGATAAAGTTTTTAGGGAGGGGAGCCCAAACAATTACATTTTGTTGTTCAGATTTTTAGAATTTCTGTGGGAAGATATGATAAGAAACAATGCCTGTTTGCCTATGTTGTATAACAGGAAATGTTAAATTCTTCTTCCCCAGAATGTGAATAATTGACACTAGTAAGTGCTGGGATTGATTGTGCTTCACTATGGGTCAGAGTGCATGTAGTGAATGACTTTAGACTGTCGGCCAGGCCGGGCTGGAAGGACTAAAAATGGATTGAGGGGGGTGGTGGAGTGAACAAGGTTAAAGGAACAAGTAGCATGACTGACTTGAAATAACACTTGCAGTTGCCGTTTATTTTGTCAAGGCCTGTCAATCAGCTTTGGAAACTGTACTCACACAAAGAAAATAACATAGGTTTACTGGAATTTAGAATATGTTCAGTAAACCCTCTTCTTGGCATTTGAGATCTTACTTAGCAAAGGGTCTAAATTAGTAGAGTATGTCAACCTTTATGCAATTTAAAGGAACTTTCTATTTGTAAGTGTTGTTATTGCTACAGTAGCCAACCTTAGCATTTAGAGCTCTTTACTTACCAGTTTGGAAGAAATGTTGCTGTATCAAACTTCGTTCCTTTACTCATTAGGAACTGTCTCCAGCTGTGGAAAGCAATGCCATTGTTAACTCTTATTTTGATTTCTTCTAGTTAAGGTAGCATAACTAGCTAACAAGCTAGCTCTGGCCCAGTCAGCTCATTTCACTTTCCGATACCGAGTCACTGTAATGTTCAGGCTGTCCTGAAGAGATGTTAATGCTAACATTGGCTATGTAGCTTACAAGCATTACCTTTAAAGGAGATATTTTTGAAAAACAAGACTGACTGGAAAACGAGATATGCTAAACTAAGTTAAACAGCTGCTGACAGCAGATTTAAAATTCACCATACAGACATAAGAATGGTAAAAATCTTCTCTGACTCTCAGCAATAAACTGATTAAGAGTATTTCCCAAATTTTCAAATTTTAATGGTTTGTATATGCACATATACACAGAAAGCAAAAAATAATCTTGCAATGTTGTTCTATTGCAATCAAATCTCAGGAGAACTCTCCAGAACCCAGTAATGTTAGATTCTATTTACAGACTCTTTTCATTGTAAATACAGTACTATTGTACATGTTTAATAACTGTTGGTCTAACTAGTGCACCAGTGTGGAAAACCCTCCATGGAGCACAGGTTCAAATCCCAGCTTCTGCCAGGCCCTCACATTTCTCCCTCCTCTCTTTCCCCTCTCCTCTTCTTCTCATCTGTACTGTCGGAAAAACTAATAAAATACTGAAGGAGGGCGGATTGCTCACTCTTCTTTGAAAAAAATGAAGCGAGAGGATTACTCCTCACAGCTGTGCAGTCCTGAGACCATATCTAAGGAGCCGCCACCAGAGAGGTCAACCCTGTCACAGTCTCACACTAGCCTTTAAATCAATCACGTCGAGGCTGTGAATAGCAGGCCAATAAGCTCAATTAACACCAAAATACTCTGAATCCGTGCCCTTCTGCTGCCCGTCACCACCTCGTGGGAGAGGCCTCTCAGATCTCAGGACATGAGACAACACCGACAGCCCCGACCCACCATAGCCTCGCAGCCACGTACAGCCCCTATCAAGCTATAGTCACATAACTTAAGCCTGCACTCACACACAAACAGCCTGGTGCCTATTTATACATCACATCCTGGCAACGCACATGGGAAAACAAGACCCCTGCACTATCAGTGTATCCAGTGTTGTCTGCCTCTCACTGTTCTGTCCCCCGTCTGATGTCGGAGGGGACAGAGACATAAGATAGCTGCTTAGGATAGCTGAAAGATGGCTGCTTTAGATAGCTGGAGATACCAAAACAACTTCATTATGCATTTGGCAGCGGGGAGCAGTTGTTGATATTCCAGACGTTGCATTCCCTGCTGACATTCCTCTGCGTGTAATTGTCTGCAGTGTCGTGTTATCAAATCATTATCAACATGAGTTAGCTACAATAAAACAGCAGGGCAGTATGATTTAACTCTGCCTGCTGTGCTTTGTGCTCTGCTGCTAAATAAAAAGACCTCAGTGACTCTTTAACCACTGGTCTTTACTTGGATCCTGATTCAAATGATACCTCAATCAAAAAAAGACTTCACAACACAAATAGACAGTGCAGCGTGATAAATATGTAGCGGGCAAAATATCAGGAACACCACACAATGTAATCTCGGTAATAAATATAACCCTCTGAAGTTTTTGTTTGTCTGTGTTTGACAGGTTTTCATTCAGCTACCCAATAACAGGTTATGGTGTTTTGCTCGATGGCATTATAGTGTAACATGTTCTTTTCTCAAAGTGAAGTCAAGGTTGCTCATAAAACCAGTGTTAACCATCAAATCTAAATTATTTGAACTGAAAACGAGCATACCATGACGAAAGTAATTAATAATATAAGAATCTGACTAATCAAATGAATGTATTTAGCAATGGAACACAAACAAATAAACAAATCAAAGCACAAATATCCTGTTTAAAAGACATAACACACGCCACCTGCCAGGCACCAATAATTTAAGACTCCCAGTGAAAGCAGAAAAACTCTTAAGACACTGTTAGGAAAAGAAAACCAGTCTGTTCACAGAGAGATCTCCCACCAGGACGGTGCAGTGTTACAGACGGACATCTGTGCACTTTCTTTCTCATGTTTCATCCTCTCATTATCACAAAACATTTATTTCACGAGCTCTACATAATAAGGCTTGTTAAGTTGAGATAAAAAAATGACACGGCAAACATTTACAATGAGCAGGATTTTTGCATCTCAAGTATGTCAGAAAGTGTTTATTTATTTATGTCAGACTAAGAAACAACTAGGGTGTCTTGGAGGCCAAGGGGTCTAAGACTACAGAACTGCAATGTCCCCTCTCTATCTCCCCACATTTCATGTCCAGCTCCATACTATGCGCTACCACAGGTAAAGGACAATAAAAATAAATCTTTGTGTGTTCATAAGACAGTAAATAAAAACCTTAAACTTTTGCAATAAATGTGGAGACAAAACAACATAAAATGGCAATTACAAAATATGAAAACAACAAAAATACACACTGAGCGTGAATCGTTGAATCTTCACCCTGGAGATAATGGTTTGACAAAAATAAACTTAAAAGAATAGTTTGACATTTTTGCAAATACTCTTATTTGGTTTCTTATCGAGTCTGATGAGAGGATTAATAAAATTCTCATATTTGTGCATTAAATATGAAGCTACAACCAGGAGGCAGTTAGTATAGCTTAGCACAAAGACTGGAAAACAGGGGGAAACAGCCTGGCTCTGTCTAAAGGTCACAAAAAAAATAAGAAAATAAATCCACCTACGAGAAATTCTAAAGCATATTTCCCAAAATGTTGAACTATTTCCTCAACTCAAGATCCACTTTTCCGCATCCACTTTTTTTTTCATGAATAACATGACAACTGAGCTCACTCCACCCAACGATGAAGACTGTGAGTTCTGGAAAAAGTTAGTTAGTGGATATGGTCCACAGTTAAGAATAATAAGCATTGTATATACAGTACAAAACCTCTCATTAAAGTGATCTGCAATTGATAAATGAATAAAAATTTAATATTTTATATGTACTTCACCTTACTGTACCCTCACAGTTTTGTAACTGTGAAATATGTTACTCCATAATTACTTACTCCAAAATACTGTAGTTCTGCAGAGGATCAGTGGTAACACCATGTTTCCTAAACTCCAGGTTTGTTTCCCAGTATTGTAGCCTGTAGGTATCCAGTGTTTACATACATACTTAGAACATAATTGATTTCTTCTGTCCTCCTTTTCTTTCACTGTAACTATAGTTAAGTACCAGTGGAACACACTAGGTGTTTTATTGGTACCTGACTATAAATTGAAGACGGTATTATAAAGTTACCTTTTTTTTTTTTTTTAAGTTTTGATTTTCATAACTGCATGTCAGAACTGTAAATACAGTTTATATAATGTCTTGCAGATTTGTGGATGATCTGATTGACACCAAGTGACTCACCCACTTTTATCAGTGTATGGTGTTAGCTGTCAGGACTGACTGTTGGTGATAAAACCCAGGTCAGTGGCCCAGCATGGTGCCTCCTGTCCTATCTTGATAACTGTTTTATCTCTGTTTTCTTACCAGAAAAAAAGCCCCCAACATGGCACCAGGAAGTTTGATCCTCCAGGCTTGTTTAGTTTAGAGGACTTCAGAAGTGGATCAGCAGTGATCACACAGAGTGGGCCAAAAATTATATGCTCAGACGCAAGATGGGTTTAAAATCAATTTGTTGTTCTCCACTCACTTAGACACATTTAATCACGTTGATCTTCCTTAATCTTGTTAATCTGCATATCCCGTTTCTCAGGGACTCTCTGATGGGAAATACAACATGTGCAGGCCAAAGAGTCATAATTCATATTTTGACACATGTTGACTCATTCTGTGCTGCAGCCAAGTGTGTAGATACGTTCAGGGGGTGGAGGGTAAAGGGTTTGGTTGTCCATTATAATTATGATGATGAAGCACAAATATCTCCTGCCATTTGCCATGTGTCTGAGCAGTTCGATTACAAGCTGTCAGCCAAGCTCCAGCTGAGGGGAGTGAGAGCGAGAGTGCTCTGCAATGATGATGATGAGGCACAAATACCTCTTGCCATTTGTCATGTTTTCATGTGTTTGACCATTTCAATTACATGCTGTCAGCTGGGGAGAGAGAGAAAGAGCGAGAGAGCACGAGAGATAGAGCGCATGCCAGGGAGAGTGCGGGTGACACATGTTCCACAGAGTGAGTGAGGCAGGACACATGGCGAGCCGACACTGAGATACAGAGTGAAAGAAAGAAAGAAAGAGAAAGAGAAAGAAAGAAAGAAAAAGAAAGAAAGAACTGCATGTGAGAGAAAGCTGGCAGCAGAAAGAAGGCGGGGGGTTCTATAGAGAGTAAGAGCGGTTGGAGGACACGCACAGGGATATCAACTATCTTTGACCCTCCATCGCCTTCTAAACCCCCACCCCCTCCCACCCCTTCTCAACCTCCCTCACCCTCCAACCCCCATCTGCCCACTCTGTAAGCCTCAGCACTGGTACGTCAAACAAGTCCTAAATATAACCTGTGGATGGATGAGGGAATCAGGTGGACTCTCCTCTGGAAAGACTCCACATCTGAAGGGTGTGTGTATGTGTTAATGTAGAAGTGTGTGTGTGTGTGTGTGTGTGGGTGTGTGTGTGGAGAGGTGGGATATTATCATATGTGCATTTGTCCCCATTAGTTTGCACGGGAATGTGTCCCAAGACTTACAGATCTACCGTGTTAATGTGTTGTTGCTTGTTAGATTTGATATCCGACAAAGTCCTCATGTTGTGAGAATAGAGAGAGAATAAAGTCTGACTTCTAACCAGTCTGTTATTTACTTGTTGGAGGATCCCTCCTCTGTTGCTCCTCCTGAGGTTTCTTCTGAGAGTGTAGCACGGTTTACAGATTATTAAAATAATTTGCTAATTTATACTTCTACTCCAGGATAGTTCCGAGGGAAATATTAAAGCTACTTTTTACTGATAGCTTTAGTCACTTTTCAGATTAAAGTTACATTAAGAATCATGTAATAAGATACAATGCATTGCCTTGTGACTTGACTTGTGACCCCTTACAAAACAGTAGTCTAGTTGTGGCCCGTTGACATACTTAAGACGTTTCAGCAAAGAGACATTTACCCTCTAAACTTCTTACATGGTTTCATTTAAATAACTCATCAAGGCCCAAGTAAATTCACTGTAGGAATGGTTATCCTCGTGAATATGTACAGTATGTGTTACTTTCTTTGATTTAAACATTTTCCAAACTTGAGCTCGTCATCTCATCCTCAGCAGTCCCTCTTCTCTCCTCCCTTTAGTTGCCATAATCAGCAGTGGTGTGTGCCACGAGACCAAGGTGTAAGGCTAAACCTGCGCTAACACCAGACAGCTAATAGGCTCATCCATCATGGAGGAAATGAGGCTCTCCCCCGCTTTCTCTCCTCTGCCGGCTCTGTCTCGCTCAGCCAACTCTTGAGCCCAGACGTACTCACACACACTTACCAGTGAAATTACTGCAAAGTTCTCCACCAGGGTACCCTTTCTTTATTATTCTAAGTGAACAAGGGGGCCCTTCATAGTCAACGTAATTTATCCAGTGTCTCATTTCGGAATAAAAAAGCCCAAAAATGAAGCGAAAGGAGCGAGAAGGTCGTTGTGGTTTGAAACCTCCAAACCTCAGGCCTTCCTGAGCTGCCTGAACATGGAACCGAGGCCAGAGGGTCATGAGGAGGCCTATTCAGTCCTGGCTCTGTTTTGACACAGGCAAAAACACAGATCCATCAGTAGAACCATTTATAAACCCTTGCATTCCTACATTTTGTTCCCTTCTCAATAACTTTCTGGCAGAAAATTTCACAGCTATGATGACACTAAAATAGTCTTGAAGATCTTACTTTCTAAACAGATCATTAAAGGAAATGCCAGGAAAGGTATGAAGATGGCATGCAGCTGCTGTCTAATGCTGATGTCAAATGCTGGTACCGAGTTTTACTAGAGCGCCAGATCTTGTGGTGCCTGAGGACACGGGGTCTAATAACACAAAATGTTTACAGCCATGGTGTGAGCCTCATGTGGTACACATTAAAAAAGAATGAGTTTGGGTTGTTTAGCCAAATTCAATCAAATTCACTTCCTTAAAATCAAGCTGAAATTAAAATAAATTTTCGCTTAAAAATCAGGATATATTTTCTTGTGTACTTATTTGGCCAAAACTAATAGGTTTCATGTATTTTCTTGGTTTTCCCTCCAACTACTCTCTGTTTTCTCCTTCAAAATACTTAAATAATGACAACATACAACAATAGCAATTGTTAAGCAATGAAACAAATTTTATTTAAGTTTAAAAGTTTAATCCATAGTTTCACGTATAAGTAAGTCAATCCAAAAATAACTCTGGTCCATCTAAACATCTGATTATCAGTTTGCAAACGATGTCGGCAGTTGCCGGATCTCGCGAGCGCCTGGTACTGAGACACAGGCAGGTCTCGAATCAAGTTAATTTTCTGTGATCTCGTTCACTCCCATTGGAATGAATACACTCAGACCTACTGCTGGTCTCCTAAACGGGCAGGGAGCTGGAGAAACCCCACGTGACACAGATACAGGAAATAATCAGAAATGAACCGTCTCGGTTTCTCTACTGCCTCTGATATCACCTGCTATCATGGCTGTGGGAACTAGTGGCGAGAGCATAATGTTCTTATATTGTTGACATGACCAGTTCTACTCTGCCACAGAATGACCTCTCACCTTGACCCTAACCAATCTCACTCCTCATGCCTTAACCTAACCGATCCAACCAGCGAAGCCACCGATCATTAGCCAATCAGAGGCAGTGTAGGGCGGATCATGTCAACTCTCCCCGGCTGCTGTAGCATTGATAGCTAATCAAGGATAAAATCACAATGGAGGAAAAGCGTATTGCAGTTTTTTTTGGCAAGCCACCAGTTAAAGAGAGAGCAAATGAAGTCCAGCCTTCGCAGGAGAGCAGCTCCACCAGCATTGTTTTCGTTTGGTTGTAACTTCTCCTCATAGACGGAGTATCGGCATTAGCACCGCCGCCACTGAGGAGCCTGCTGCTAACAGGTGTCAGGCTAGGAGTGACTTGAGGAGCCTCTCCAGCCACCCAACCTCAATTTTCCAGCCAGACATTTTGGGAAAGAAACTTTCAGCTGTGCAGTTACACCAATTTGGTTAGCTAAAGTGGCTTCATAATGAGTGTGGTCAGGTTGTGTGTTGTGCTTGTGTGAAGAGGCAGCAGAGGGAAACCGGTTGTTTTGGTGCCCCTTCACCTTCCCGAGGAGCTGGACCCAGGCCGTCCTGAATGCCACATTTGGATTATTATAACTACTGGAGCACATTGTCTGCAGTTCAAGGTAAGTTATTTGGTTTAAGCTGCCGCCGAGCAGTTTAATATTCAGTTGTCAATTACTTTTAACATCACACTGATATACCTTTGTTGAAAAAAATGTGCGTATTTGGATATGTTCTTGTGTGCCATGCCCAAAGGGCTTTTGGACATGTGTATTGCAATGTTATGGCATTATTGTGAGCTATTATTGTGCAATAGCATTGCAGAGATCTTTTCTTATAGACATGGCTGCTGTTGTTGTTACTGCTACTGCTTTTGTGGTGTGTGAACAGTAGTATTGTTGTAGGCCTATGTTGTATTTCTATGGGTTGTATTGTAAATGGGTTGGGGTAAAATGCTCCTGTCACTACAGCACCTCCAGTTTAAAACATCCTCCGGCGGCCCTGCCTGCTATTTACATGCTTTAGCTCTTCTACCATTCATGTTGAGAGGTTTGATGATCTATTAACGGATGCTTTCATCAATGGTCTGCGTTGCCCGTACATTGCCCGGTTCAGTCAGACAACTTAAGTGTGACCAAGGTACCAGTTTTGTAGGTGCCAAAAATGAGTTGGATGCAGCTCCACAGAACGTACATCATGCAAGTTATGCCGGTGGTGTGGGGGAGCGACAGATAAGGACTGCATGTAATGTACTCAACTCTACACTCTCACTCTCCCCTGGTAGACTCAGTGACGCTTCCCTACGGCCTTTATTGTATGGGGCTATGGCAATCGTAAATAGCTGCCCTCTTACGACGGACAACCTGAATGATCCAAATAGCTTGGCACCACTAAATCCTAACCACCTCATCACCATGAAGGCCATGCAGTATCTGCATTTGGCAACAGAGAGGATGACTTTGACGATTACACCTTGAAAGTTGAAAAAAAAAAAAAAAAAAACAGCATTAGAGGAAGAAGATGGTGAGTTTTATGGATACGAATGAAATCAAGTTATGGTGATGCAAGTACACATGCTTATGCACTTTGATTTTTTTTTCTGTGCTCACAAAATAATTGTTATTTAACTTTTCAAATCATGAAAATGTCAGCTTCTTATAGTAAGTAGGTAGTGGATACCGATCTCCCTCAGATTTTTGAAATGTCAGTGAAAGAAAACCAAACAGATGGCATTGAGTTACAGAAGTTAGTGGAATAGAGCATGGGTCTCAAACTCGCGGCCCGCGGGCCAATTGCGGCCTGCGGGATGTTATTTTGTGGCCCCCTACTTGACATCAAAGTTTAGTGTTAGTGCGGCCCGCGCGTTTTTCTCAAGCGCACCTTTTTGCCGAGTTGTTGGGCGAGCCGCGCTTGCCCTGGGCTTTTATTTTTCACTTATGGGCTACCATAGCGCAGGCTCATGACAGCTTTCGGTGTTGCGTTTGTTGTCAAGTTATGGTGCGTTCCCGTTAAGTTGGAACTTGTAAATTGGAACGACTCCGATTTCAGACTTCCAGTTGAAATGTCCTACTCGGAGCTCAGAAAGTCCGACTTCCGAGCACAACTTGAACGCACCATAATGTCCAGCGCGAATTGGCGACGGTTGAAACTTGGTTGAAACGTGAAGAACTGTTAATAATAAAGATTGAGAAGATTGGATCTGTTGTACTTTTTTTTTTTTTGAATACTTGCGGCCCAGCCTCACCCAGACTCTACTTCCAGCGGCCCCCATCTAAGTTGAGTTTGAGACCCCTGGAATAGAGGCTTGACTAAACTTGTCCTCTATGTGGGGAAAAAAACAAATAAACAAACATCTTGAATCAGTGTTTCTAGTATATACAGGACTGTCCTAGCAACGCTGGCTCTCAAATGTCAATCAACTGTTGCCATGGGAAATGCCCCGGAAGTTTAGAAACTGTTTACACCAACCTGTCCAATAAATAAATAAAAATATGCACAATAGCTGCACTCTCGATATGCTGTATATGACTTTAACTTTTTTGATTTGTTTGGCGATTGGTTTACTTACTGTACATACTGCTCATGCAAACATGTGCAGGCTATACAGATAGATGGACATGCAAACAAACTTACAACACACACACACACACACACACACACACACACACACACACACACACCGTTTGATGGTAAGAGACGTCTTTGATTCGGTCCCAAGTGCTATACCCAGAAGTCTGTGTGTTTTCCCAAAAGCAGGAAAATCGTAAAAAGTCCAGGTTCCTAAATTACTGTCACTCAAAGAGTTTCTTTCTCTCTCTCTCCGTCTCCAGTCACCTCTCCTCCCACCAGTCCCGCAGTCTCCGACCCTTTCCTACTTCCACCAGCAGCAATGGGGGCTTTCTCTTGTTTCCTGGTGCTGGCGCTGCTGGATAAACACACAACCTCCCCCTCATATAAAGGCTCAATTCTTCTCCATCATGTTTTAAATATGGATACAAAGAGAAACTTGTATGATAATTTTTGGCATATGGTGGTGGGGGTCAGCGGGTGGGGTATGTGTGTATAAGAGAGAGGGGGGGTGTGGGGGGGTTGCAGGCTAGACAGAGTTCTGCCTTGTTCTTATACTTGTCTAAGATTTCGAGGTTTTTGTTTTATGCAAGACCAGACCAGTGCCATTTGACAAGAGTGACTGACTTACTGACTGAGCTGCAGTTGTGTTCGAGCGTGCCGGAAAATGTGAAGTTTAACTCACATTGGCTCCCTCCAGTCGCATGCTGATATGATAAGTCTTGGCAGGGTATGCTGCAGCATAAAGCCACGCTGTTATGGAATTTGGGTGACATGTGGAAAACACACGGAGCAGCCAGAGATTAAACAAAGGCTTAATTGCAGAACTCAAACGAAGGAGATCACTTCTCCTCGCCGTCGGTGGGCTGTGTAGTCTGGGGCATGCTGCTATCTTTTATCTTTGATTTCGTGATGGAGTAATGGAAATGAAGACAGAATCTGGCTCCTGGGTTGGAACATGCCAGAGATGACACAGATACCCTGGATGATACTGATGGCCTGCTGATAGCCTGTAGATCACCTTACTGCCCCTGTGCCAACAGCACTACAGCGGGGCAAGTACAGGCCCCTGAGGAGAGTGATGTTACCCTCCGTGGATGCTTCAGAGGCTACAACAGCTTCCAGTAATACAGCAAAGTAGCTGCAGGCTTTAAAAATATATACATAAGTTAAAAATACACAAGGTTGTAAACCTTTTTTAACAAGGTATATTTGGTATCACTTTCTAATAAGGCATGCTTAATATAGGGTTTAGAGGCCTATGTTATATATTTTGCTGAGTTGTGTACTTACATTATCCGAAAGGTTTCCAGCAATTTTCAAACGTAGCAAAATCTGTGATTTTAATCATGGTAACAGTCCATTTCATTTGACGTCATATCTCTTGTGCTCTTTCATCAGCGCTGTGGTTGCCTGCCAGAAGGAGACAAAATTGCCCTTTTATCCAATTTTAAGTCACATTATTACGATATACGTTTTAGATCTTTTTCAAATGCGGATTTTATCAGATGACGGATTCTAGTCATCAAACGTCTGGATTTTGAGTTATCAGGGAAACAAGTCCAGCAACTGTTCGGCAGCTTAGATCCCAGTCCCTCCAAACTTTCTGTAGAATTGGCAAAATTACTGATTTTTCAAGTAAATCTGTTTTATTTTAGCGTTTCTCCTGGTTTTAATCCTCTGGGCTCTTAGGTATGGAGAGGAGAACATCTCTGCGGATAATTTGGCTGCTGGTAATGTGTGTGGAGTAAGTGTCTGGATCATAAATTATCACAGAAACAAATGAAGCAATAGGTCAACGGGAGTCTCAGCTCCCACTCCCTCTCTGATGTCCCCTGTCTGTTGTGCAGTATCAGTTAAACACCACCTTTTAATGTGGAACTGCTTTATTCAGTGTTATAATCACTTGGTTTGTTTGTTTTGGAGACCTCTGCGGATAATTGGACTCCAAATAAAAACCTCCTGAATGACTGACACTGACAGAATCCTAACCAGAAGAAGCTGACTACAGTAACGGCAATGGTGGTGAAGACAACAACTTCTGTGATCCCACAGTACTTCACACTGTCACCAAAATGCCATCTTTTGTTATAATTATTATTGAAAGACCCTTACCGGCAGAAGTTACATACTGTGTGTTAGTTAGTTAGATAGATAGATAGATAGATAGATAGATAGATAGATACATAGATAGATAGGGTTGCGGAGATTATAATTGGGCTACAAAGTGTGGACTCATAGTCCAGTTACTAGCTTTTTCTGGAGCTAGCTAGCTGGTATGTAGACCCCAAGTTGGGATTGTTGTGTCAAACTACTATATCCAAAGTGAAGAATGTACTTTTATGCTTAACTTATAAGCCAACATGGCCGAAAGGTCCTAAAAGTACTATGAAACCAGAACAGCTACTGAGCTTGCATGTTAACATGTCAATCTCCATGACAACTGAGCAAACTCCATCCGCTGATAAAGACCCTGAGATATCATTGGGTCATTTTGGATTTCACTGACAAACAGTTCATTTTGCTGTACAGGATGAGGTGGATATAGTATTTGATGCTTATCAACACTGGAAATGAAAGTTAGAGGAGGCAACAACCAAGGCCATCAGATAGGAGCTGGCTCCAGGATTCTTTCTGGTGTGATTCTTGTGATAAAACGGGATCAGATGGGATTTGAGCTGGATTGAGAGTGTGACACTGGGAGTAGCTGGGTAGTGGAGATGGTTGAACTCCCACAAAAGAGGTGAAAAACATCGGAGGGTGTGGATTTGATAAGAGATAAAATGACAGCAGGACAGAATACAAACTCTTTTCTGTACACAGGAATGTCATTATTAAGTGCAGGAATACCGTAGGCACTGCAAGTTACAATATTAATATGACAATGGATATCTGTGCACATGGAACCATATATCTTAATACATTATAGTCAAGCTGTTTTTGCAGCAGTGCGAGGGACACCTATGATGATTGGCAGCCCAGTGCAGAGGTAATAAAGCAGTTCATTCTTCTGTCTGTCAGAACATAGAGCACACATTCACCAGCTGCCAACGGACACAGCCTACTCTGGTTTGCTGAAGAGGACATATAAAAATCCTGTTTCTTTTGTAATCGTCCCAAAAGCCTATTTGATATTTTAATCCCATCTCACCTTACCCCCTTCTCTCAAAACTGAAAACTCAGAGGATCTGGGAAAAAAAACAAATTAAGTTTACATTTGGCTAAAGCCTTTCCATTTTGACTTATTCCAATGAGAATATTTGTATTTTTGTGGAGTCCACATCAAATGGCTTCTAATTACTCATGCCCGGTCCAGAGGGAACTATTGACAATCACAGCCACAGTTGGATTCCTGTACTAGATTTCCAACCAGATAAAACTACAGAAAAAGCTTTATTCAACAGAGCTGACATTTCCATGCATTTACTGAGTCTGGACTGTTTTTTCTTTCATTTTATTACCCAGATTCTGAAAACTCACTATCTACCACGAATGTTCATCAAAGAAGGATTAGAAGCTGCACGTGCACTGACACATGTGCACTGTATTTTTTTTCTGTAAATATGTCCCAAGAAGCACAAAACACCAGAGGTTTCTTTATCTGAGCTGTGACCCATTGTAGCATTGTGAATGCAGTCACATTTAATCTGGTTGTAATTATATCAGCTCTAAGCATAAAAATTAGTCTTATGCCTTTTAATTCCACAGTGTGTGTGTGTGTGTGTGTGTGTGTGTGTGTGTGTGTGTGTGTGTGTGTGTGTTGTGTCACTTCATGCCCTCATAACACTCAGGCACACGGGGGAGTTCAGGAGACGAACAGTAGGGAGGATGATGTGAGATAATCGCCCCTATGCCAAACTGTTCAGCAGAAAGCTGATCTCGGAGATAATAAAGATCTAAAACACCGGTTTCAAGCTGGTAACTCTGACTCATAACAACCTCCTCGGTGCAGCCGGCATGAAAGCAAAACCTTGAATGGATTTGACATGAGGAGAAGTGAGAGATACGGTCAGGCAGGAAGGAAACAAAGCTTTTAGTGTCTCCAGTGAGACTCGTCAGGAATTCTATGCTGTTTGTTTGGCAGGGAGGGCTGTGTACACATACAGTATGTATACATGACTCTCTGAACTTTTTTTTTCTTTTACAAATCGAGTAATGCATTTTGTTTTGTTCATGTAATCGCATGGTACCCTCTCATTGCCTTTCATT
Organism: Seriola aureovittata; assembly: GCF_021018895.1. NCBI lineage: Eukaryota > Metazoa > Chordata > Actinopteri > Carangiformes > Carangidae > Seriola > Seriola aureovittata. The sequence continues at coordinate 12,296,665 of NC_079367.1, read as the reverse complement.
CCTCTTATTAGTCTCTCCAGATTGAAATGAAATATGTGCACTGAGATATCCGTAGCATACAGATGAATATATTGCCTCTCTCTACATTATGTTGTGTCGGCGTGTCAGTGTGGTGATGATTTTGGGAGAGCTGCCACTGTGGAGGGCATTAATAAACCAGCTTAGTCTGTCAGCATTCAATAATTTTCTCTATGTTCTTGATCCTGTAAAGCTCCAGCCAGCAAAGCAAACTCTCCCAGTCTCAACAGCAGGATGGAGGATGAGCTACAATATTGATTGCTCTCACTTCTCCATGTAAATCCTGGTAACTAGAATGCTTCATCTATCACAGATGTTGGATGGAAAACCTTTCTCTGGAACTGAGAAAAAACATTAATATTGTATATGCATGTCTGATAGATAGTCATGTGTTCTGAAAGCAACATTTTTCACATTTATGGACTGGAGACCCGGGTCATTAGAGATGGAGATAGTGCATATAAGGTAATGCAACTTTTTAGTTTGGCTGCAGATTTCCAGAATTTTGTTTCTCTCCAGGTTAAACAAATCTGACAGTTTCACAGATACAGCATGTGAAGATAATAATATCTTATTACCATTATGTGATTGCAGTGTGTCTAGTTGTGGGAAGTAGGTTAAAGTGCATTTAAGGACTACTTGTTTTTGAGGCACTTGTACTTGAGTATTTCCTTTTCTATACTTTATCTTTCATCACTCTACTGCATTTCAGTAATCTCAAAAAAGTAACTACACCTGTCCAATGAATATAGTGGGGGAAAAATACATGTTTTTTTTAAATTTAGTCCATAATATAACATGTAAATACCACCAGTACCAATGACCACCAGTAGATAGTGTTTTTAATGTTTTCATTTACTTACTTTTTTTTTTACTTTTCCGAGCAAATCAAGCCACATTTGAAACACTCGTGAGGAAGAGTTGCAGTGAGGCAGAGGTCAAGCTCAACTAATAGTCTAGGCTATGAAAACATTGCAAAGCTAGCTTTCATTTCCAGCAGGCGCTGTGGATGCAGCTAGAGCTTGTCCAACTTTTGTGTTCCTCTTGTGTCATCAGACATGGAAATTAGGCCGCCAACGTCACCGTCTATGTGACCTTCCTGTTTTCACAAGTTTGAAAATATGTTGGTGCTCCCTCCCCTTCTGCTATGTAGCCAAGACGGCAACCGTTGAGGGTGAGAAGTGTCCGTGAACTTTTTGACCGTATGGGGGGGGCATCCAGGCACTTGTAGGGCACTGCATGATGCCATATGGGCCTACTTCACTCCAAACAGCAAGTATGAGAATGGTAGTACACAAATTGAGACACAGCAGTCTTTTTCAGTTCATCTGTTTTTGTTTCTGTTGAGTTGAGTTGTGTATTCAGTCTCCTCATGCTTCTGTTCAGCTTTCCTGGTTGCTCCTTGTATTTTGGTTAGTTAGCCTTTTAAGTTCATGAGTTTTGGCTCTTAGTTTATGGACTTTGGATTCCCTGCCGAAGTAAAACTTCTGTGTTTTTCATTGTTAATAAATCTTTGATTTTGTGGTTTCCATTTGGGTCCTCCATCCTGTTTCCCTGCAACCCTGACACCTGTAAGCAGCCGTGAATTATGTAGCATGTTCACCGACAGGAGAGGTTTAGTTTCCTTGGGTGTCATTGTCCTGGCCTGATGATCTACAGCACATGTCTGAACTGTTTTGCCTGTTGATTTACAACGCGTGTCTGAATTGTTTCCCCCCAGCCAGAGAGAGTCATGGCCCGTGGCTGGGGGGCTCTTGGCCAATCAGTGGCCTCAGTGGTCTAGGTCACGCTGGGCAACATGGTTCCACAGGGAGGCATACTGAAGTCTAATAAAGCTCCAGCATGTCGGAGAGCAGAGAGGCCCCAATCCATAGGGGGGACTCAATCTGTCAAGGCCCATCAGTGAAGCCCTAAAAAAACAGCGATGGCTGTATTCCTAACAGCTCACTGGGGCAGTGTTTGTTACTGAGCAGGTCTGAGCTGCTACTGTCTCTGTGCTGCTGGTCTAAACTCTACAGTCCATCCCGCAAACACTAGATATAGAGACACAGTATTGACCGTTAAGCCTGACTGATGAAGGCTGAAGTGGCTTAGCCCTAAACTGTATGAGACAACTGATATTGACTGACAAATGCAGTGCATTGCAGTTTGTAGGCGACAGCAGAAATAAGCGTTTAATGATTCGCCACCAGGCTAAACTTCTCAAGAACAAGACTGCAGTTTATACAGAGAATATTTCTTTTGCTGGATTATGTGAAATAAAAATTATTTAAAGCCAATATGTGTAGAAATGTTATTACTGGATCTATTAGATTTTCTGTTGCCAGATTTTGTCAGTATCTCTGTAAAAAATAGTGTTTTGTTTTCAGGCTAATTACATCAGTGTAGCTCTGTCAGATCCATGAAAAAGGACTGTGGTCGTGTCCGAATTAATTCACCATATTTTAAACACTCAGTAGTTTACTCTATAGTAGGACTACGACAACTAATTTCACAATCAGTGAGTTTGCAAATAATTAGGCGGCAGCATTTCTCAGTTACTTGTTTTTTCAAATCAAATCAGCCAATACTTACTTACATTTCAAAAACTGGAACTGACAAATGTTAAACTTGAATTTTTCCCGGTCAGTTTACATATTACACATAATGTGTGTAGAAGACGCATAACTCTGTGTAGTTTTGTTCAATCCTCAAACTCTTCAAAGATTGAGCAGTATTGTGTAGCCTCTGCCTTCAGATAATTTACTGTGAAAACCAAATTCTACAGGTGGCTGGAAGCGGCACCTTCAAGAAACCCTGTTGATGTTTCAGCAGTCAGGACGCCTACTGTCCCTTCAAGAGTTTGGTGTTCCCAGAGCCCTGCAGCCCTGAGACATGCTTAGTTTAAAGGAACACTTAACTGATTTTGAACCTTATTTCCATGTATTAGTCATAGTGGTGGCAGGTCTGTGTCTTCTACTATACTTGCCAATGCTCAGTGCAGCCAGCTGAAGCAGCCGATGTGTTCTGACATCAATGGACGGTAAAAGAAGAACCACAGAGAGAAGCTGGCTCAGGAACATGTTTCTCTTTTCTCTCTCTCTACATCGGCTCTGGGGTTGTCATTACAGCAAAGTGTGGATTTGGAAAAAGGCAGTTAGAATGACATCCCAGCACGGGACATTATGGATTACTTCACATCTTACAACATGCCGTCAGGGTCAGGACATATGAACTACAGCACAGTGCTGAGGAAACGCAGAACAGAGACTCGGCTGCCACTGCTTTTTCCGGGAGACAGCATCATAGCAGGATGATAGGAGCCTCCAGCAGCTGACAGGTAGTTTGTGCTCCAGCTGCTCAGCAGTGCCAACTTAAACCAAATCACTGTGCTGCAGTTTCAGAGGGGCCAACAGAAACAAGTGAGCAGTTAGATGAGTGTTTCTTTTGACTAAAGCTGCGTTTCAATAGCTGATACATTTATCTTTTTATTTTCATTTTAATCATCTAAATGTGTTTTTATATCACTTTTGTCAAGATGCTTCAATTTTGAATAATTGACTTAATTAATAAGTTGGTCTGGTTATAAATATTGATTGTGACTAGAATACCTGTAAAATACAGTATTTACTGTATACATATATACATACATATATACCTTCCCATTCCCAAACACAGTAAAGTCATTGATTAGTAATGTGTGAATTGTACATGCAGTGGCCGTAGTGTTTTCACACTGGTCAGAACGGAAACACTTTTTCAGCAGGTGTGATAAGGAACCCATTCAAACAGACAGATAAACTACCCATGAAGTTAGACTTGTCTATGTGTGTGCTGCTCCCAACTTCATGCACAATGCCTCATGTTACATGTATACACGGAGAGGAAAAGCTTCTGTTTCTCAGTGATTTTTTTTATCACACTTAATATTTACTATATGTATATATATATATATATATATATATGTACCTAATTTTGTCATTCCCCTTTCCATACTGTTACTCCATATAGATCATGGTTGACATTGTGTGAGCTGGAGACAAAGATGATCCGCAGCAGTTCCGATGTCTCAGGCAGAAAATGATTGTAAGCTTGGTGTCGAGGAGAAAATGATGAGCAGTACAAAGACAGCGTGTGAATCAGAGTAGTGCCACACCAATTTCTGAAGATGTCTTGTCCAGCAGCAAATATAACCCAGATGCCACATGTCCTTATCAAACTATTGTTATGTGCGTCTTTCCTTTTGTTCTTCTTCACTCATACTTGTCTGGAACTGGATTTGGACAGTCTTGACTAAGTTACGCTCCTCCCTACATTCTGATCCATAAGACCTTGGTTTCCATAGCTACGGAGGATAAAGATGGCTCCATCTAGACAGTGTCAATCATAATGGAAGCTAAAGAGTGAGCACACTATGAGATTTTTATGACCTGTACTTCTTGGAGTGTTAGTGAGGCCTACAAAGTAAGGGAAGGAACCAGAAGTAGAAAAATTCCTTCACATAGATTTTTCATATATACTCTATGTATGTCCTTGCATCCTGGAACAGGGATTCCTCCTCCGTTGCTCTGCCTCAAGCCTAAGGCAAAGTTTTGTTGTTGAGTTTTTCCTTATTCAAATCAAGTGTCTGAGGATAGAGGGTGTTTTAAGATGTACATATAATAAAGCTCGGTGAGGGAAATTTGTGATTCTGGGCTGTACAAAGAAACCTGTCTTTAATTGATTTCTAGTTTAAACTAGCACTGGATGGTCTCATAATCAGTAATAACTGATTCATTTTATTTTCCTGACTTCCTCTTCAACTGACATTTCCAGGTCTGACTTACGTTTGAACTGCTTTCAGGTCTTCAGGTTCAACTGTCTCTTCAGCTCCTTTCACTTTGACTTCAACTTCACCCCAGCCTTCACCTCAACTACACCACATTTAGAGGTTTCTCTTCTAATGATTTCAAATGTCCCGTAAATTGTCAGAACATTCATCTACATTGATATTGAAGCCACTTCTGTTATACTCCAGTGTATTTGCACTGGAAATATCACATTACATGTGACCAGTAATTATGTACAGAAATTATAAAAACATACTACCATTTTATTTGTTCCTAATTGTTCTTGCTTTTAATGATGTTTATGTATTAAGAGCGTATTTTTCAGCAACACCTTGTAATACAACCTAAAATTTAAAGTGTAGCTGTTTGAATCAGGTACAATAAAATACTTACTGGTTCCTACTGGTAATTAAATGTAGGTACAGTGGAAGAAAGCATGAAAATGAATAATAGAAAAAAGGTTTTCTTATAGGTACATTTATAAATCCTGTATATACAGTAAGTACATTTTTAAATACTTTCCTTTTGGTGTTAACAACCTTATTCTTATTATGTAATCAAAGAGTAAAAAGCGGAGATCAGCCACACATTATATTACGAACCACATACCCGGTTCTTACTGTGTAATGTAATAATCTTAACAATGTAATAATTGCTCTTGGCAGGCATGTCTGTCCAGCACTGCCGTAGGCTGGAGTAGAAAACAAGCAGTTTTGCCAAAATTGCTAACAATGTCCATGAGTTTCCTCTAAAATGTCCAGTTGGTACTCATTTATTTCTGACTGTCTTGTTTTCTTCATCTGTACCTACATTTATTGTAACTACCAGTAAAAAACCAGTAAAAAACCAGTAAGGAACCGAGGAGACTTAAGAATGTTATTTTAATATCTAAGTGTAACTGATACTGATCTGACAGACACGCCTTTCCTCTCTTCACCTCCACTATGTTTACAATGTATACGGAGGAATGCCAGCTCGGCTCACTGAGATCTCACAGAGGTCTTTCCCTCATGTCATAAAGGCCACATTATACAGCTGTACATCTGTGACCCAGCCTGAGGAAATGTCACAGCCGGGCTGTTTGCAGCCTCTGTGCTCTTCCTGGCCTGGGGGACACTCGCACCGCTCTATTACACCCTCAGTCAAGGATGACCGGGCCTCACTAATACATGCTAATGCATTCAGAGTGGAACATATGCTGCGAACCGCACATTTCTGATACTGTACATCGTTACTAATGTTTAAAACATTTGACCTCCAAGTCTTGATAACACCGCAGAGGAAAATGAGTCCGGTTATTGTGATTGGACCACCGATGAGACCTCCGCAGCACATGTGCCCAGCGCCATCACGAAGTGTATTTGCAAGTGATTACCTCGTTGATCTGTGATAAAGTGCTCAACTGTTTTCCACACACTGCTCTCATGGCCACAAGGGCATTAGAGATGGATAGAGACAGAGAGAGCGAGAGGAAGAGGGAGGGAGACAGAAATAGTAAGCGAGCTAGATGGACACATAGACAAAGAGTGACAGAGAGACACTGAGAGGTAGAAACAGAGGAAGACAGACGGCCGGGCAGAGGGAGAAATGAGCAGTGGCAGAAGCGACAGACTGTTAGTATGAGATGGCAGAGAGGGAGAGTGAGAGAAAGAGGGGAACAAAGAGCATATTGTCAGTGCTGGGCGCTAATCGTCTCCTCTTAGGCTGCCAGAGACAACAGGTGAGAGCAGTTTGACTCCCTGCAGGCTCCATGAAGCTTTCAGGCCTGTGCGTGTGCGTGTGCGTGCGTGTGCGTGCGTGTGCGTGTGTGTGTGTGTGTGAGTGCGTGTGCGTGCGTGCGTGCGTGCGTGCATGCATGCGCATGTGTGCATGCGTGCAGGGGCCAGGGGACCTCGGGAGAACTCTGCCAATGCCAACTCAAACGGCAAATGAGGAGTGAGGGCCGCACCATCAAAGAGTTCTTTTCAGACATGCAGGGCCTTGGCTGTATATATATGAGTGCATGTGTGCGTGTGTGTATGTGCATTTGCATGTGTATTCTGTGTGCAAGATACAAGGTCGTAGGTTTGGTTTTATCTTTGGTCCTGACATTTTATATCTAAAACAATATACGCACTCGTCCTTTATCTTTATTTTCATTCATGCGCACATGTTTGCACACGCATACACACATGAAGAGCCTGACTGCAGAAAGTTTATTTGAGTTTGAAGTGTTTGCTGATATTACTTTACTGAAACTGGACGTGTATCACGATTTTCTCTGACTTTAAACAGATATTTTTTTTTATAGATTTTCTATAGATATTCAATATAATGTTACAAGAAATGAATGTATAAAAGCCTGTAGATGGTGTGTGAACCAACTATCTGCTGTGAGCCATTTTCTAATCTCACCTGGGTTTCTGTAGCTCCGTCCTTTAATGTTGTCGATTGATTTGAGCAACAGAAGTCAAGAGTTTCATGACAGAGCCACAGTGATGCTCAAACTGATCTTTAAATGTCAAAACACTTATTCTTGTATTATTTTTTATTCACCTCTTGAACTTAAGATCTTTCACTAGGACATCAGAGCTCACCTGAGAGCCTGCAGCTCACCTGTCTATGTTGCTCAAGCTGCTGCTGACAGGATTTTCAGAATAAAATTATGCCTGACATTAACAAACAAATCAGTTTGTTCAAGCTCATTTACTTTGTCCATGTCTTAATCACCCATATGCAGTAAGAACTCGGCTTGCAATCCACTCATGGAAGGGGGAGGGAGGTGTTAAACAGTAAATATTTCTCCAGCTAATTTCAAAGCAGATACATGTTTAGATTGATCACAGAACATTCCTATTAGCTGAGCTTAACTGTTACTTACACTTAAGTTCGTCTTTAAAAAGGACATGATGACTTTGGGAGGCATTTTCGCCTCACAAATTAGCCAACGCTTAACCACTGAAATTTAGATATAGTGTCAACTGATGTTAATTTAGTCCAGTGAAGATGTTTTCAATTCTGTGACATGTGAAACCTCTGTTACACAGTGGACCTTTTAAGGCAATCTGCAGTCACTTATTTCTGCCCCATTAACCCCATAACCATTCTGTTCAAAGGAATGCATTTTATTAAGCGTTGCTGTATATTGGGTAAACTTTAAATAAAGGGCTGATTTGTTTTAGCATTTGTAAGTCTCCTTGATTTTTAATTTGAATTCATATATATGTATTAGGTGAACCTGGATGAAACTAATGCAGTATAATGGAACAGGCCTTTCAGTAAATCCTCCTTCAGGAGATTTATAATGTTCAGTATTTGCTGAATCTGTTTGAAAAGTGTTGGTTTATTTTAATGGTCAGTGTGGAGCCTGTAATTGTGGTAATGTTTAAGTGTACTGAGAAGTGTTCCTAATAGTTTGTAAAGTCTAATTCCTATACATGGGATGGACAAAAAATTAGGAACACCTCTCAGTATGGGGTTAGTTTATATACAGTGTATGCCAAAAGTCTGAGACCACTTTCCCATGTAGCCTCACATATTGCTTTCAAAATAAGTCTCAAAAAGGTAACAGGTAAGGTATATCATAAAGGTTCTTACAAGCTATTCTAGTCTATATAGGGATATAGTGGTATAGCTTTATTGCAGATCAACTTCTGTTAGGACATGTACATGTGTGTATACATGTCTTGCTATGGTTGTGGGGACACATTTGTGTTTGAAACCATCAATATGAGTTATTTTGGCCAGTCGTGACGGCTCCAAAAGGCTTTTTGAAGGACACCTGCAGTGACTGAGGCCAGTGTCAAGATGAGTCTCTACGACGTGAATGAAACTGAAAGTAACGTCCTTTGTAAAGGTTGAAACGTGAAGAGTGAAGTACACGCACCAAGCAGCAGGCGCATTCAAAATTTCTCCAGGAATTTTCGAATACTTTTAATGTTATGCTCTACCGGGGCAATCGTCCGTAATTGTGTCATCAGTTCAGCTCTTTCTTGTTAGACTTTTTGCACGACATAAAAATATGTTCAAATGAGTCCTCGCCACAGCTGTAGCCATTCAAGCATTCAGAGGAAAAGAGCTTAAGAAACCGGCCAGCACATCATTAGTGGTGGCTGATATGATAGGCAGCGCGCCTCTTTACCGCCTTTGTCAACATTTGTGTGTAATTTGTGATTTGGTTTGAGATGCTGGTAGTGATTGTTGGGGACTGGGTTAGTTTTAAAATTGTGATTGTGCATCACACCCTTAGAAAAAGACTGTTGGACACATTAGGAACAGGGGTGCTGCTTGTGTTTTGGGGTTGGTTAGAATCGCACAGTTGGGCTCTTTGTTGGCTCCTGTTCCCCTACTTTAGTTATCCTCTCACCATGTTTGTATTTTTGTTTCCTTATTTAGCATCCGGGTTATGCAATAAATTTGATTTACAAATAACACCTGGTTTTATGTTGTTTCCCTTTTCCCCTAGCTGGGTCGTAACATAAAGACTGCCAACATATGGTGACTGGGAGGACAATACACCATGATTTCTTTGTATATGGAAACCAACATGGCTGCAACTGAAACCTGCCTCTGTGAGCAGTCCACGATCAGTAAGTGAAATACTCGGTGAGTGAAATTTCCCGGGCTGTTATGTCTTCTTTGTTTGCAGAAATCAACTGCCTGGTACTGGATGTGAGTCCCACAGCATCTGAGGTTTTTCTTTCCCAGGAAAGTGGTTCCACAAAGGGTTTATATCTTAATGCTTCATGTGAACAGTGCAACATCTACTGGCCTGAATGCAAAATGGGCAAATACAATTGTTCGTAAGTTACAAATTGAATGTAAGTATAAAGTAAAGCATGATTGTATTTTATATTCCAAGCATAGATTTATATACTGTAAAAGCAAATCAAAATGTTTTATATGCATCGAATGTGTCAATATCAGTTAAGCTCAATGTCTTAGTTTTAACTTAAGTATTGGCAAAATACATGTAGCTTTAGTTTTAAATGCCAGCGTTGCTGGTTGTGCTGTAAAGGTGCAATATAAGATGTGGCCAGGACTTTAGTTTAAAATGTTCAAAAAATGAATCAACACTATCAAGTGTGTGAAGGAAACGCAGTGATGTCATGATCTCCATCTGTTGTATTTCAGTTATCTACTGAAATGAGCATGGCAACCAGCCTTTAATGTGACCTATAACCTGTACAATGCAATTGAAAAACAAACTGAAACCTTTAAAGGGGAAAAATATAAAATAAAAAACTTAAAAGAACGTGGTTGCATAAATATGCACACCTTAAACTAATACTTTGTTGGAGAACCTTTGGCTTTTATTACAGCACTCAGTCTTTTTGGGTAGGAGCCTATCAGCGTGGCACATCTTGATGTGGCAATATTTGCCCACTCTTCTTTGCAAAACCGCTCCAAATCTGACAGATGCGAGGGCATCTCCTGTGCACAGCCCTCTTCAGATCACCCCACAGATGTTCAATGGGATTCAGGTCTGGACTCTGGCTGGGCCATTCCAAAGCCTCAATCTCATTCCGGTGAAGCCATTCTTTGGTTGATTTAGATGTGTGCTTTGGGTCATTGTCGTGCTGAAAGATGAAGTTCCTCTTCATCTTCAGCTTTCTAACAGAAGGCCGAAGGTTTTGTGCCAACACTGACTGGTATTTGAAACTGTTCATAATTCCCTTCACCCTGACTAAGGCCCCAGTTCCAGCTGAAGAAAAAAACAGCCCCAAAGCATGATGCTGCCACCACCATACTTCACTGTAGGTATGGTGTTCTTTTGGTGATGAGCAGTGTTGTTTTTGCGCCAAATATACCTTTTGGAATTATGTCCAAAAAGTTCAACCTTGGTTTCATCAGACCATAACACATTGTCGCACATGCGTTTGGGAGATTTCAGATGTCTTTTTTCAAAATTAAGCTGGGCTTTGATGTTTTTCTTTGTAAGATAAGGCTTCCGTCTTGCCACCCTACCCCATAGCCCAGACATATGAAGAAGACGGGAGATTGTTGTCACATGTACTACACAGCCAGTACTTGCCAGAAATTCCTGCAGCTCCTTCAGTGTTGCTGTCGGCCTCTTAGCAGCCTCCCTGACCAGTTTTCTTCTCGTCTTATCATCAATTTTGGAAGGACGTCCTGTTCTTGGTAATGTCACTGTTGTGCCATATTTTCTCCACTTGATGATGACGGTCTTCACTGTATTCCATGGTATATTTAATTCCTTGGAAATTCTTTTGTAGCCTTCACCTGACTGATATCTTTGAATAATGAGATCCCTCTGATGCTTTGGAAGCTCTCTGCGGACCATGGCTTGTGCTGGAAGATGTGGCTACAAAAATGTCAGGAAAAGCCTACTAGAACAGCTGAACTTTATTTGGGGTTGATCAGAGGCACTTTATTTGGTGACAGGTGTGTGCTGACTCCAATTTAACATGCGTTTGAATGTAATTGGTTAAATCTGAACACAGCCACATCCCCAGTTATAAAAGGGTGTGCACACTTATGCAACCACATTATCTCAGTTGTTTATTTTTACTTTACCTCCCTGAAAGATTTCTGTTAGTTTTTCAATTGCGTTGTACTGGTTATAAGTCACATTAAAGGTGGAAAATGTTGTGAAATTATTTATCTTGATGTAATTTTTTTACATGACAAAAACCTGGCATTTGAACAGGGGTGTGGAGACTTTTTATATCCACTGTATATATATATTCAAAGATGACAAAGACGGTAACTGAATCGTTATTTTGGTGGACAGCTCTTTTTTCTTTTCAATTATATTCTTAAATTGCATTCACCACACTCTTAAAAAGGTCTTAAAAACTCTACAATACCAAGATAGAAAGTTAAAATGAGCACAGTGCAAAGACTGGACATTGACTGTTTCCCTGGTAAAAATGTTGTAAATAGTTTCCATTGGACACAATGCTGTTACTATATGTAAGAATTCATTTGTGCTTTCTTTTATTCTTGCAACTTACATCATGTGCTGTGGTACAGTGGATGGATGGGAATCGGTTGAGAACACTAAGGTCGTCACATGACTCACTATCACAGGGTGAGGATCATCAGTTTCACCTGTACCTCAAGTTCTATTAGTAAGTTATATGATAAGTTTATGGCGCAACAGTGACTCACTATCACCTCTTGAGGAACAAAGTGGTGTGACAAGATGAGACGGACTGTTTAGGACATCCAGCACCAGTTACACCAGGCATGTCCAAAGTCCGGCCCGGGGGCCAATTGTGGCCCGTGTTAAAATTTTCACCGGCCCGCAGCCTCTGTCATAAAATCAATAATATGCGGCCCGCCAGCACTGTTGACCACAGTATAAAATACACGCGTACAAAAAAAGCTATTTTACATTTCACCAGAAGATGACAGTAGACCTGTGGCCGCCGTGACCCTTGTGTGATCCTTTCAGCCCAGCCCATTTCTGACATGGCGACTGTAACTAAAAAAAGAAAAGTTGACAGCGAGGGCCGCCGCTTCCAGGACAAGTGGAAATTGGAGTATTTTTTCGCTGAATTACGAAGCAGTCGGCACCAACAGCTCCCTCTTGTCAACTTCTACCTCCAGCTGGATGAAGGCAGGTTGCAAGAGATTCGAACATTTGCTAAGAAAATGCTGAGCTTGTTTGGCTCGACATACTTGTGCGAGAAGACATTCTCGGTTATGAACATTAACAAGAGCCGCGTGAGGACGAGACTAAGTGACTCTCACCTGTGTGACGTCTTGCGCATCAAAACCACTGTTTCTGAGCCAGACCTGGACTAGGCCTACATACTGCAGTCGAGATCTCAGTATCACCCTTCACATTAGTGCAGGCAAGATATGTGTTTAGTCCTCTGAGGTGAATAAATTCTTACATCTCAGTGAATTGATTTTTTTGTGATGATCAAAACCAAAGTTTTGAATATGCACGCACCACTGTTTTGAATTTAGAAGTTTACAGTGAGCATTTAATAGTGAATAATATGTAATGTTTCAAATGAACCTAGATATGTTTCATCTTCCTAAAAGTTTTTTTTCCAGACTGCTTTTTCTTCATTTTATGTGGTCTTCAAATATGAAAGGCAGAGTGATTTTGGCAAAAACTTGAAAATGAAAAAAAAAAAGGAAGTATGCCATTTGCAATAAAAATTTCATAAAATAGTTCATTTGTATTTAATGTTAATGGTTCAAAGAATGTCAGGCTGAATGGTCAGCCCCCACACATTTTCCCCTTACCAAATCTGGCCCTCTGCAAAAAGTTTGGACACCCCTGCTCTAAACTATAAATACTGATCGTTTCAGATTCACCACCACTCATCACTAACTCCATTACTGCTACTGCTAGCCTGCAGCTGGTCAGCACTGTGTGATGAAGTTGGGGGTTGCCAGATCATTGTTGAGTATCCCCCATTTCTCCAATCTATCACTCTTTATCTTGATAACCAACATTTTGCAGAGAACACACGAACCTGGCAACAATAGTTGCTGCCTATATCTTACCGGTAACACAGAGTTAAGTTAAAATGCCAAGATCGTTTGAGATGGGTAAAAATATTGGAAGGGACAATTCAGCAACACTTTGACATTGTCCCTACTGTCTACACCCAAATCTACGCCCATGGAATGCGTAAACATCCTCTACGAAATGCTCCATCTCCTCACACCAGCAGTAATAATGGTGTTCAAAGCAACAACAGAGGGGACATTACTGACTGGAAAAAAGGACCGTCTTTGATGTTTACAAGAGTGTGTGGGCTTATTATGTGTTAACAGTCTGACAAAGCATGTGACCCAGAGCAGCTGTTTGCAGAACTCTCACCTATGGGAGCATGGAAGTGACTGCAGAATCTCAAGCAGGAGAGATTAAGAAAGAAAAGCGAAGAGAGCAGGAGTTACTGGCGTGATTTTAATAGTAAGAGAAATTTCTGAAGAGGTCTTTGTTTGTTAGACAAAATTAACATCCCATGCTGTCACCAGAGCAGGAACTGAACATCTGCAGGTGCGGACAGTGACTAAAGAATTGTTTTTCGAGGAAATTGTCTTTAAGTGAAGATGAAATTAGATTTGCCGTAGGACTCTTCAGGAGCTCTGTGGCTTTGACCTGGAGTTGAGTCACACTCAAGGACTGAAGGTGGATTGCTGAACTGCTGGTTTTGTACAACTTTTTTAAATGATTTTTTAGAGTTCTGGACATTTCTGTCATAATAACATTGTTTTCATTAAAGCTGGTCCCTCAAAACACAACAATGCTGCTGAGAATAAGTCTGACTGGGCCACAAACATAAGCAGTCAGGTGATCATAAGAGCTGACAGTGTTGCCAGATTGGCTCCCACTTTGTTTTAAGGTGAAGCTGAAGGTGGGGTCGCCCATAAAGTTGCTAAGAATCCCTCAATACACATGAAACTGACTTTTCAGTTTTATTTTAAGTAATAGAATTGATGATGGACGTGGAAGGTGAGGCGCAATGGCTTCCAGTCGCTTCCAGTCCTGCATCCTTCACTTCACTTCAATATCATGGGTCATAGTTCAATCTGATTGACTTTGACAGATGAAATTGCAAGACTTTCCATTTCCCAGCTGGTTTGAGAAAAGTAGTAGGACTGACCTCTCATCCAGAAAATATTGTCTGTTTATAGTCCTTTTTTATAACTGCACAGGAAAGTAACACAGGCAGCAGAGAAGAAAGAGCGCTGCGTTTCTGAAGCAGGAATCCCAGAGGGTTCAGGAAGATGAATAGACATAAAGAGGCAACCCCCCCATTCATAACATTAGTGAATGCTCATTTGGATGGCACTATTGGGACACCTGCCATGGCATGTCTGATATAATGCAGTCATTAAAATATGTGCTGGTTTGATAATGCTGTTTCATACCGTTGGGCAAATATATGACAAGCATAGTGGCATCTTTTGGCAAGAACAGTCCTGATTTAGTGTCCACCAATGAGACAATTATAGTTTTAATTCAATGTATACAGAAAAAAAACATTGATTCCTACAATTTTAGGTGCATTTTACTTCTGTCCATCCAGTGTGTGGGAAAGAGCTCCAGTGGAAAAGTGCAGAGCTCTGTTGTGCATGGCATGGAGAGTGAACTATGCATGCAGGGATAAACAAATGTACTGGAGTCACAGCAGACCATGTCAAGAAACATCTGGGGGCAGTGTGTGCATATATTTATGCTGGCATACATGTGTGTGGGAGCTCACAGACCACATCTTCATGGTCGTCACAAGATAATGCCCAGCTTGTTAATCCATCGTACATGCGAGTATAAAACATCGTTCACCAAAGATAAATATAAGGGGCGATAAGGTTACGCTGTGGAGTTTTTAGATTTGCAGCGTGTTACCGCTGAAGGCATTCTCAACAGAAGTTATGGCCGCCGTCACTTGAGCTCAGTTTGATTTTAAATGCCAAGAGATGGCCTGCAGCAAGAAAGAGCCTAAAGTAGTACTCCCTAAATTAGCCTGTCTGTCAAAACAAGATGTAGTACCTCTGAGGACGCAGCGTCACAGAGTCTTACAAACTGTATTTTCCATCTGGGAACTCTTATTATCAATCTTTTTTTCTAACAAATGTACTGAGTTTTAAGCTTATTAGGATAAAAAATGTTTAGCCCCAGTTTTGCCTAGTATTTTATTAGACTAGGCAACACATCATCCTCATTTGAACCAGAGAGTACAGCATCAATCCATTCATGTATTCATTTATCCAGCATGGTGGTGTATCTGAGGAGCCTCTTCGAATTTTTTTTCTCTGTGTGATGGCAATTTTTCCATGAGATGGGACTCTTAATATTGGCTACATGCACCTGCCGCTACACCCGGAGAAGCCCTGATTCATGAACTCAAACCCTTTCACAATAATTTGACTCAGCTGTAGCATTTTGGTCAGACGCAAATGTCATGAGAGGGTACACAGCTTTCATAGGTTATTTCGACCCTCATCTGTGACGCCCTCCAGTTTACAGTTTGATGACGGTGGCTTAATCACTGCCCATTTGCCCCTGACTTCCAGCTACCCTCTTCTCTACTCCATTTGCCGAGATACATCCCTCTTTCCCTTTCCACAGAACAGTGAGGAATCGCAAGACTGCAGGGGAGGTAGAAAATAAGTATAATAGCTTCCAAAGGAGGCAGGAGCTCTTTAGAGTCACTGTCGGCATGAATTTAAATCCACAGCTGACATCTTTGGCGACAGTGCACCTTCTTCAGAGCTATTAATTTGTTACTTTGATATATCGTTTTAGGAGAAACAAGCCTGAGATTCAGAACCGATGAAACGATGCGAAACAACACGTATGAAAAATACAAAACAAATACAACAACGTGGTGCAAATGAAGAAGGACGTGCTGCAGGAAGCCAAAACAAACACATTAACAGCAAATACAGAAACGATGCCAAAACAAAAACACACAAAGCCCCAAAACAAACGCAACAGAAAAAAACGCTGCATATCCCGACAGCACATGAGCTTGAGCTTCAACCCGAGAGGACAAACCCAACGACCAGACCTTTGACCTTTGACCTTTGACCAAATGAGCGAGTATGCTGAAAGACAGAATAGGCGACATAAAGAGGTGATAAAAGGCGATAAAAAGGTATGTGGCCTTGTTTTACATTTGGCCGTAGTTTTTACAATATTAAGTGTTATCATGCTTATATACAGTCTATGGGTGTTCCACTTTTCACTGGCCAAAAGAATTCACAATAACGATGTCATCATGATCTATACAGAAAATTAGAAAACAATAATAATAATGCTATCAGCCAAAATAAAATAAACAACAGATTCACAAGGCCTAACGCCTGCCATCATGATATTATCATATGGTTATAATTAACATAATTACATCATTTTTTAAATATCATGGTTAACGTGGATATCGTGACACCCCTACTTCTAACTTCAACTGCCCTGAGACACCATACCTGAACTCATACCTAAACTTGGGGCAGCTGCTTCTCTCTCACCTGGATGGGACAGTTTCTATGACTTATGAAGCCGTAAACATGACATCATCTGAAAACAGCACAGATGCCAGGCGGCTGTCACCAAAGTGGACACTCTCCAGGCCTCAGCCACAACCTGACATCCTGTACATAATGAATGAAAAAATTGGACAAGGTGCATCTTTTTAGGCGTCTAAACTGTTTGCCAAGAATCTGAATATACCTCTTCCTCCTCCTCCTGCTCGGAACGAAATGAGTCATGGTATGAGGAGTACCTGCAGGGAAATACCACATAGTTTGGTCATAGTATGGGGAGTAGTTGTCTCGTATAATACTGAACAGACCCGAACTTTGTCTTTCAGCTAAAAGCAGCCAGTTTACACACATCTTACACTTGTCAGAAACTAAATTTTATCTATTAGCAGCTGTGTATTAACACACCACAGATGTCCCAGGTTGCTTTGATAGGACCGAATTTAGTGAGACACACAAACACAATGTAATAGTGTGAGTTGGAAACGCAGTGACAGACTGGAAGAGGCAGGTCGTAGAGTCTGGGAACACACACACTAACAGCAGAGATGGACTTGGATTCAGTCCAGACTGGCTGCCGTGCCAACTGTCAGTCATATTACACCGCTAACAAAGAATGCAATAAGTACCAGCTAATTAAATCAAACTGGATACACTCTTAGGAACGAATACCACCTCACGGCTTATATTTCTGTTTTTGTGTCACCATCATTCAACACTGTGGAATCAATTCCTTGTATGCCTGCTTCTGAGCACTTCTCCTATTCACTAACACACACACACACACACACAGGCAGGCAGAGATGTCCACACAAACACAGATGCCAAAACCCGCTCGGTCACTGACCCACGAGGCAGCATGTTGTACTGTAATTAAAGTACATTAACACATGCACCGCAACTGTTTTTTCCCTCCACAGTTCAGAATGAGGGGTTGTAAACCGTTTCCCTGATACAGTACTCTGTATCATTGTATCCCTCTCCCTTCGTTTGATGTGCTGATCTTCAATCAGCCTGCAGTGGAGGAGTGAGGAACATCAGAAAGCTTTACACTGCAGCCAGCTCGGGTTTCAGGATGCTGTAACTTTTTGAACTTTAAGCTGTTTCCTTGGGACTTTCTACTTGTGGGAGAGAACTTTACTCCCTGTGACAGGTGACCGGAGAGATGTGGCACAGTGCTGATCACAGAAACTGGTAAACTCTAAACTGTGAAAGTTAAGAAGTCGGATGAAAGTTTAAGTAGTCTGGTGTTGTCGGAGTCTTATAATCAGATTGAATTGCAGTGATTCAGAGGTCTGCAATCAGGCTGGTTGAGGCCTATATCCTGTAGACGGTATATTCCAGGGGGGGATGGGGAACAATTGAAGAACTGTGATTGAAAGAGGGTGAAAGGAGAAGTGTAAACAGTTAGCTAAAAGTAATGGATAAACAGATAAAATGATTATTTAAAAATAATTGATAAACGATTGAAATAGTCACTGTTTTAGTAGATATTGTACTTTAATGGTGCAAATTTCCTCATCAAATCTGTAATTAATCCAGTTATGTAAAACCAGCTGATATGGAGTAAACCTGTGGCTTCTAGGACCCATACGTGTCTGGGGAACTGGGACAGTATTTTCTGGTTAGCAATCGGCTTAATTTATATATTTATTGAGCAAAATGTTTTGTTTTTTTACGCAACTTTTTTCAGGATTTTTCCCATGCAAATAATCGCAAGAAACCCTCCAAACCCCACTGCAAAAAAAATCAGTTCCTTCTATTACTGAGCCATAAAATTCCATTTTCATGAATCAAGTGAAAACAATCTGTTAACGTGGTGAGATCATTTTCACTGCTTCCAATACAAATCAACATGCTTCATGAATTCTGTGCAAACATGTATTTTTTCTTTATTCTTTAACTGCTGTGCAGTCACAGTTCACGACATTGATGCTCTTTTCCAGAAAATTCCCAAAACATGGGTCTATACAGGGAACTAGTGGCAGTAGTTGGCCCCACGGGCAACAATTTTCTTTCTTGTTAAAAATAAATATTGAAGTCTGAACATGAGATTAAACGACATAGACAGATGATTTTTGCAGTAAAGGGACCAAACATGGTGTAGAGATAGGACAAGGGCTGAGAGTGTGGGACTGTTTACAAGTGTGTGTGTGTGTGTGTGTGTGTGTGTGTGTGTGTGTGTGTGTGTGTCTGATTGGGCGCTCTATCCATGATGTTGTCCAGCCCCTGGCAGTGGAAGGGGTCTGAGGTCTGGGCGCCTTGGAAACTGCCCGTTGGGCCTCACTGGGGAAGAACATCATGCACACACACGCTCTGTTTCTGTTGGACCGCCCTGCAGGAATTCACTTATTTGTGGAAATGTTAAGAATTCAAGCAATGAAGCTTGAAAAACTGAATGTTAACCAAAAACTAAACACTTCCTGAACGGTAGTGGGGTCAGCCTAGTGGCTCAATGAGGATCTTGGGCCTGATCCGCTTCTTGACCCTTATTTATCAACATTGTTGTGAAATAAAATGGTATGAAAAGTAGTAGGAAAAAAAATTTAATCTGTTGAAAAACAAAATTTTAGACCCAAAAAATAAAGACCTGACACTAGCTGTGAGTACGAGACAGCAAGCAACAACCCTCTTCCTCATTCAATCTCTCTCCCACATGGCTGGCTCTCACTTTCCCTCAGCAGACAATGGCCTCTCTGTCTCCACTGTTTAACCACTTTCTCACCTATCCTAAATACTCACACGCACTCTCACAGACACACCCGAGTGCATATATAGTCACAAACCAGGGCAGTTCTCATTTTTACATTTGTGGAGACACACACGTGCATGTAGGCACAAATATAGACATACACTTACAGCCAAAGAAGGGCAAAAAACAGCAATATCAGTGGTGTGATACCGTCCCGAGGATGCCAGGGCAGAGCTGAAGTGTGGCACATGTCTTTGATGTGAGTTCAGGGCATGGGCATGTAACAGATACCAAATTACACCCTGTCCTGCTTTGATCTCTAAAACCCCATGCCTGCTTCTACAGAGGTAATACGATTGTGTGTGTGTGTGTGTGTGTGTGTGTGTATGTGTGTGTGTGTGAGAGAGAGAGAGCTAGAGTGTTTAAGTAAGTGAGTGTGTATCACAGTGTGTATGTGAAAGTGTTTATTAAAGTGTGTTTGTGGTTTGTGTACATCTTTGCCTGCACGATCGGCCATATCACAAGTATGTAAAGATGCATGCATGTGTGTGTATCTGCATGCATGAGTGCAGATGTGCAACGATACATACAACGTGTGTGTGTGTTTTGCAGAGTTGTTCCTGCAGTTTGTGTATTGGAGGGCAGCGTTACAGCGTCGGGCCATGGGGAACTAAACCCTGGCAGAGGCTTGTAAGCGCCTGGTAAAAACATGTTCCTGGAGACCTTCTGCTGAGTTTGTCTTGTCGTCACGTCGTCCACAGTGGACTCCCCACTCTGCCTTCGCAGCCGATGATGATCAGGTTGCGTCTTGGATTTCCATCTGAACCACGCTCTAATCTCATGACAGTCGAGCGTGAACGGAACCACTTCTCAGCCCTGTAAGATCACCCCCCTCGCAGGAATTAGCACAGCACATGTTTATGTGTCCCTCATTATCTAAATGGGTCTGAGGTTTTGGAGTGATACACTGAGTGACGGATGATACACTCTGAATCTAATACTGAGGTGAAATTATGCTGTAATTATGAAAGTACTGTGGTTTCTGTAATGTTTTTGAAGAGAGAAGCACCTTCCTGTTTTTCAGACTGGTCCTGGCTGTTTGGATAGGGTGATGATTGACGATATCTGGGCCTTGAGATGAGCAACAAGATAACTGCATAACTGTTAACTGCAGATACAGTGTAAGGAGTTTCATCTCTAAACTGTTGTCAAACACAGAGAAGACCAGAAATCACTGTTGTGAAAAACATTTCAACTGCATGGTAGCGAAGTATCACAAACAACAATATAAAACGTTACAAGCCAAAACATCCCACAGAAAATAGTAGAAAACATCATGAGTATGAAATGACATTTAAATGTTACAAAATATCATTGGCACTGTTACATACAAACAATGTAGCTCTATATGTGAGTTATGTGTAAAACTAAAAAGAAATGCATTACGTTACATAATACATCTTCATTTTAAGACCTGGGGGCATGAAACAATGTAAAACACAGGTAAAATTAGTGAGTTAAGTCAGAAATAAGACACCTTTGTCACATGTTATTTCTCCTCTCTCTCTGCTCGCTATAATAAAGGCAAAAATACATTAAAGAAAAAAAGAATCTCCTTATCTTCTCAAGTAAAACAAGTAGTCACTGTCATCCATCTGGGGATGAAAAATCTGAAATGAAACTTTTAAGAACAGTTGGACACAGATGATCTCCCACTACCTGAGCAGTAGGAAAAGTAATCCACACTGTATGGATACAAGAACGAACCATCTGTGAAGGCTAAATCGGTAGCTTTTAAAAAACAACCTATGTTGTTTGTTGTTGCTAAGTTATAAGTTGTTAACATCTCTTACTTAGGTTGTGTATAGCTTGTAAACACAAGGGGATTTGGGGGGGGGGGTAATAAAAGGGTTGGCATTGCCTTTTTAATGCCAAAAATTCTATATTAAGATGTTTTTTGTTTTTTTAAATGGAAAAACTATGTGTATACGACAGTTTGTCTCCCAGCATCCCCTTGTTAAAGCCGAACGAGTCATCCAGTGCTTGTAAATACCAGAGCAGCACAGCCAGGACAACAGGGATGATGAGGAGCGCTGCGGGAGGTTGAATGCACTTCATGGGTGTCTGGCGGCACTTAGTGGTGAACTTGTGCTATTGAGCGACTTCACATCAGTCTGCAGCACTGAGGTCACATGACACTGTCCATTCATCTTAGCAGGAGGCTTTCATGGCCTTTCTGTGACACTTCAGTCTTCCTTACAAATGTGGCACATTTCTGCAAATACTGGTAATGATCCTGCTGCCATTCAGTGACATATAACCATTATGTAGCTTGTTTACAAACACATGTAAACACTTAGGCCTGCCAAAATGGCAGAGTGATGTAATGGAAACTATGAATGCTGTGGGATGTGCTGTCTCACCAGGAATAGAGGGCAAGCATAAAGAAACAGTTGCAGCTCAATGTCAGTGTATGTTTCTGTCCATCCAACTTCTAAGATGATTCCTCTTTTGTAAAAAAAAGTTGTTGTTAAAAAATATTTTAAGGGCTTATGGTTCCTGAGCTGCGGTATTATAGCCAGGCACTTAACTATTCAGAAGCATTGTTGTTTCATCTCATCTTTGCATGTTAGTCAGGCGATGAGATGTTTAAAGTATGATGCACATGCTGGATTTCCACACAGTCTCAGAGGCATGTCCATTCGGTTTGGGGTCGTTCAGCTGGTCAAACAATCCGCTGTCAATCATCTCCTTCTGCCACTGGATAGAGACGGCACCTGTGCTGAACTCCCTGAAAAACTTCTCATCCTTATCATCAAGCGCAACGTCCTGGACCTTGGAGGTGTGCATGAATTTGTCCATGTCTTTGGCGTAGACCACGTTGGGCTTTGGCACCCAGGGGGGCTCCGCCAGCCCCGCCTCCAGACGATAGAAATTGATACTCTTGAAAAAAGCGTGGCTTCTTGGGTCACCACCACTAATATTAGAAAGACACAATACAGGAGATGTTTAATGCCTGGACTGAGATTGAAAGTTATGATATAAGGGCAGGGGCCAGGTGAAATAATTAAACTGGGCCATAAGATTCTCATGTGAGGCATTATAAGTTGCTTCACAAGTTGATTTGATTATGTTGTACTGTATTATATGAAAGAGACCCATACAAAGTGTTTTTCTTCTGTTTTTCTGATAAGATGCCTTCACTGACATCCCCCTCACTCTTCTGTTTAGTTTAGGGCAGTTAAAGTCTGAGTATAGGGCAGTAAAAGTTAAAACTGACCTGTACCAGTAAGAGTACTGAAAGTGATAAAAAGAAAGTCAAAGTCAGTTCTGTGTGATGTAACAGTTAGTTGTACTTGTTTAAAGACATTGTAATTTTGGGCCATCTGAGACGCTGATGTTGACAGTCGTGAGAGAAACGCGGTAAAGTCTATGTCTGATTTGGACCAAGGACAGACTCTGGCAAAATTCAGAGTGTCAGAAAATTAGGATCAAATTTACCATTTGACCACTGCTACGACCCCACGTCTACAAGCCAACTAATCAGAATATGACATGAAGTGACATCCATTGACCAGGACATAAGTGATGTGTTTTGAGTAGGCTTTAGGAAAAAAATTTATTCAAAACTGCTCTCATATCTCTCTTTCTCTATTTACGTTGCAGCGCCCGGTGTTTCATACAACAAACGACCAGGGTTTCACAGTCTAAAGGTGCCTTCGATCTGGCTGCTGTGCTTTGAACAAGTTGCATTCAAGTCAGTTGCACATGTTTTCACCTGTCTCTGTTTATTTGTCAACAGCATTATGCAAAAACTATTTGCACCAATCTTGGTGGAGGGATGGGGCATAGGCCAGGGAAGAACAGAGGGCTGCTCTCTCTGAATGCCCTTCTCGTCTTAAATGTATTAACTCGTCTTCCAAATAAAATCAGCACTGCTGGCACGAACGTAGTGCTTCAGCAGATTTAATCTGGAAGCTCATTTCTACTATCTGTACCCCCTGAATCTTGTTGTCTAGACCAGTAGTTCCTAAAATTTTTGGTGTACGACCCCTTAAAATGAAGCAATGTTTTCTCAGATTGTTACATCTAAAAATGTTTAGAGGCTTTCAGAAGTAAAACTTGCCAAAAAAGTCAGTGAATCAAAAAGAGAGTCAATAAATAAAGTCAGAAAAAGTCAGAAAACAACATTTTAGCAGAACTTCAGTATGTTTTGTAATTTTCCCTGTTCTTTTAATCATCTCGCAACCTTTTATCTGGTGACCCCTTCAAGGTGTCTTGACCTCCAGGTTGGTAGCCACTTGTCTGGACTTTGAATTGGTACTCCTAGGCCCCTTTTTTTTAATTTTCTTGATGGAATATACTCTCCATGAAACCCATACCATAACCACATGTGACAGACTTTACAGTGTCTCTGAGAGAAGTTTTTACTTACCGACACCCCAGCCGAAGCTCCACCTTCCTCTTGAGAAAGTGGCTGATAATGTCTTTGGTGGGAGCATCAAAGCTATTGTGTTCAAACTTGCAGTCGTCCTCCAGAGTACGGCGAGTAACCTCCTCATTCTGCACCTTTTCTCTGAAGTCTTTAAAGGGCAAACGGGCAGCGACCATCTCATAGATGCTGCAGCCCAGCGCCCACCAGTCCACAGACGTGCGGTAATACTCCTGCTTCAGGATTTCAGGAGCCATGTAGCCAGTCGTACCAGCCTGACAACGCACAGAGGGGAGAAGGGACGCAGGATGAGGGAGAATTCAAAGAGACATAAGCCTTCTCCATACTTATATAACTTCAACAATAATATTCAGGTCTGGTCAAATTCAGAAAGGTTGGGAGACACTGCAGTATAGACACAGTACCGTACATACTGCTATGTACCTGGTCCTTTACAATTAAAATAAATAAGATATTCTGTATTTTTGCTGCAGGCAAAATCATATGATGTACTCTCTACTCAAAGCAGGACAGACATTTCTGAGACCAGACAGGATAATCTAGGCCAGTAATTAATTCACCTTTTCAAATTTAATTTCAGTTATCTGCAGTAGACTATCTTGACCAACCTCCACATGATTGAAAACATAATTAATTAATGAAACACGGAGACACACAGACACAGGAATGCAGTGAGAAATGGGGAACTGACAATAAAACATTGTTAAAGCAAATAATGCAGCTTTGACTTCCCTCCATCAGGCCGGTCGGCTGACCAATCAGACGTTATATTATTCACTATGTGTCCCACCTGTAGAGAGTGTAGCCCTGCTGTGAATCTCCTGACTCATCTTCTTGGACAGACTCATGGAAGCCATATCCGGTATTAGTAAAGCAAAGCTCAACCAGCTAATGCTAACTGGCTCTGGTCAGTCTTCCATACATTTGTCCACCGGCGCAGCCTCCAGCTGGGGATGAGGTCAGGCACCTTTTAATAAGATTAATTTGGGTCACAGGGTTATTCTCTCTTATGTTGTCGGTAAGAGCAGGACTGAGAGCAATCATATCTATTCCTGGTAAGCTACTTATAGTGGTCAGTTAACACATATATGGTATGGTGGCAGTAAAGAGAGAGCAAGTATTGAAGCATTTGTGTTATAGTATATGTAGTATGTATATTTTTGAATATTAACCATGGAGGGTAGGGTAATAACAAAGCTATTTCTCTATATGTGAACAGTATGATCAGCAGTCCATCTAACAGGTCACCACACTAACCTTTTGGCAAATCATTTTGCCCTTCGGCATCTCCACGGCCAATCCGAGGTCTGATAGTCGACACTGTCCTTTTCCATCCAGCAGTACATTCTCAGGCTTCATATCCCGGTACACAATGTCCATGGAGTGCAGGTGGAGGATGCCAGTGGTTATCTGGGCCGCGTAGTAAACAACACGCTCCATACGGATACCCCGCGCACCAAGCTCATAGATATGAAATTTGAGGTCTCCTCCGATCATGAGGTCCATGACCAGGCACAGGTGGGTTCTGTTGGCGAAAGCGTAAGCCAGGTTCACAATGAAAAGGCTGTTGACCTTCTCCAGGATCTGCTTCTCCAGGAGGGCCAGCCTCTCGCCACCTTTCTTCTTCAGACGAGCCTTGTTCAGCTTCTTGCAGGCATACATTTGGCCTGTGTGTTTCACCTGCACCGCACATACCTGTCAGACAAAGCAACATTACTTTAGTTTTATTAAGTGGTTATTCCTCTTTTAGTATCAGTTGTTACTGTGTCCTCCTGAAATGTTTTTGCTACTTTTTGCTGTGACTTTAGAGCGAGACTGTAACTTTTACTGAACAGTGGCCTCTCTAGCTACATGTGACAATTACAGGTTAATGTTAAATGCTAAAACATAATTGCAAACATTAGCACATGTCAATTCACTGACTCACTAAAGTCTGTTATATAGCAATATAAATCTACAGTTTGCTAATATAAGCTAACATTAGCCTCCATGCTGGGACTTCTGGTACCTACCTCACCAAAGCCGCCTCTTCCCAAAGTCCTAAACTCATAAAAGTATTTGTCATCAATCTTCTGCTTCTCATACTCCTTAAACTGCAAGAACCTATAAAATAAGGGGCTTTTCAGGTACTCAGAGAAAGGTTTTCCCTTCAGGAAATTCCTTGTGGCTTCTCTCATCTGGCCCATCGTCACGTCATCAAAGTTCTTGTCTGATAAATCCTTGCATTTCTCAGCATCCTCTCCTGTAAGGTAGGAGAGAAAACTCCTGGACTCAGGTTGACAGAACTTAGTGAGGATTGTTTGTTTGGAAGTCTCTCTGATTTCATCTTCAGCAAAGCTCCAGTTATTCAGCTCCTCAAGGAACTCAGTGGCAGCCACATACTGCGGGTTAGAGGACAGGAGAAACTGCTGGAACAATTTCCTTCCAATAGGCTGTTGCTCACACAGTGACTCGAAATTCTTCCCTACAGCGGCCTGCAGAGAAGAAGACTTCTTTGGATTGGGCAGTGTCAGCGTGAGCCTCCGCTTTTTCAGCTCATTTAAATCTATCTGCTGCGCCTTCAGGTAGGCTGTGTTGGCCACCAGGGTGTCCAGTACAGGCAGTTCGTCCATGTTGGACGTATTCTGTGGCATACCAATAGGTAGCTGTTAAAGTGAAACACTAGGGTTCACTCATCTGCAGGTTCCAGGCACAAATGAGCACCTCAAGCACCTGCATCCTGATCATCCTGCAACTCTTGTACCACGCCTCTATTCTCAGGGATTTGTTGGCAGTTAAGTGTCTTTGCACGCTTATTCGTAGACGACACTCAGGGAAAGCAACTTATGTGGTTTGAACTTAAGAGGCTTTAGGCTGGTCTATTTTTAGGAGATGCAAATTGCTTGTGTGCAGTAATTGGGCTGCCAACATGTCATGATCAAGTGGCAGTTCCTGGCCTTAACAAGTTACAGTTGATTATAGCTTTTTATGAGATAAAGAAGCTACTAATAGAGCTATGTGTGTATAAAATGCGCAGTATGGGATGAATTGGCACACTTCATGGCTTATTATAGGAGAAAAAAATTAATAACTAATTTAACCCTAAAGCAGCGGATGAAATCAGGAGAGTGAAGACTGCGCACTGTGTACAGTGTGCACAAAATAACATGAACACCTGTCCATTCGGATGCAATTCAATACAACAGTCTTGCAGAGGATATGGCCCTTTCCAAGCCTAAATTGTTTAAAATGTTTCTGACGGAGAAATGTTGACTGAAGTTTATGATATCCTTTGAGACCACTGTTTGTGGTGCTGTTGTGTAAGTCGGCATTATGCTGTAGGATTCATGGATTCAAAGGTTTGTTGCAAAGTGCAATGCAATGTATTGCTCCTATAGTTATGCTAAAGGACTAGTGTGAAAACTGAGGGTTAGAAAAAAGAAACATAAAGGATAAATAAAAATGAATTATAAATATATGTTAGAAAGTAAAATGTACATATGCTACAAGTGGAAATATGCAGTGTCCAGGACAGTGCAAAAACTACATCGTTACCTCTCTGTCACAAATTCAAACAATTTGACATTATAAGCTTTACAAGTGTAGTTCTTATTCAAGGATCAAGTAGCATGTGTAAAGAGCATTAGAATTTTGGCTTTGTGTATCTACAAAGGTTTATATCTATAACTGCAAATTGTTAATACCAGTAAAATATCAGTTGAACGTTTGCTGGAAGACACTGAGACAGGGAGTGCTTCTTGTTCACTTCCACCCACATGATCAACAAGGTTGAAGCAGTGACCTTTTAGTCATTAGCCTCATGTCTAAGTGAATTACCCCTATCAGTCTTCCCCACTTACAATATTCCATGACAAGGAAACTATATTCAGCAGTTTTACAGAGGGAACACTGTACTGTTTTACACCGACGTCACTGCAAATTCCACAAAACATGTTTATCGTGTTGATGCATTCATTATGCTAGAACAATGCTAAGAAAAAAATCCCCACCTTCCATGTAATTAGTTTGATTGATCAAACTCCTGGATTTAATGATTGCTGTGAATAGGTCAGAATCAACAAGGAGGTTAAGCTTGAAACCTGTAACACCTGTAACCTGTGTTACAAGTGCTGGTGGTATAGTGGTTATCAAGAGCTGACTCCATGTTGTGACCTCCTCTGCAGATCTGCAAACGAAATTCTCTCATATATAGTCAGACCTTCTCCGCTCTGCCCTGCCAGTATTACTTGAGTCTTGGTACTCTGTATAACAAACTTATATTTTTGATACATTAAAAGTAACACTTTTTCATTGCACAAAAGAAGACAACTTTTGACGTTTCGACCAGAAAATGTCTGATTAGACAATAAGTAAATTATAAATGTCTAAACACAAGCAGCTGCACAAAAAACGTGTCAAAATAATGGATTGAATCAGAATTGTTTGATTAAACAATGAGTAAAAATGAGTTTTGGTGAGAATTTAACGCCAGATTTCTGTACTTTGACTGTTTCATGACGTGCACAAATTTCTGTCAGTAGCAAAAAAAAAGTTATGTTCCATATCCAGTCCTTTCTTTCCTGAATCTAAACATGTATAACAACAAATAGTACCAATTTCCATAATCTCATTTGTTTATAGGAATTATATATAGAGCATATTCAAACTACTAGATGAAAAAATACATATTTATAGCTATTCACAATTCTTTATTTTTTTTTTTAAATGACAGTCACATATTCTAAAGGTGCCGAACACCACCACAGACAATAATGTAAAGCTAACATGTGACCAAACACTGCAACAAGTTTCATCCGTGTCTTCATGACTCTTGATCCCTCCAGCCACATCAACCGAGTCTGCGCTGCTTTGATTTTGTCCTTCGTCCTCCTTCAAAACCAGGGTGACAGGAACATGCAAACATAAGGAGGAGGACAGTTGTTTATGTCAGTGGCTCTGCGCAGGATGTTGCAGTGATCATTTTCAAGTCTGTCACCACTTTTGGGTGCATACAGGTGCTGTCTGAGAATCTAGATCGCCCGGGTGTGGAGTTTATTTGCCGATTCTCTGAACCACCCAGTCCTGCTGGCAGAGGGGACAGCGGTTGTTCTGCTTCACCCAAAGGGACATGCAGCAATTATGGAAGGAGTGGTTGCACTCCCCCCATACAACTGAAAGACAGAAGAGGAAAAAGCAAGAGAGAGAGCGATAGGGAGTGAGTCAATGAATGAACATCTGAACATGAGGGTTACTCAGATCACAGTAGAACAATATTACTGAACAGTGAATTAAACTGATGTTTTACTGTTACAAGTAAAAGTCCTGCATTCAAAATTCAAATTCAGTTAAAGTACATAAGTATTAGCATCAAGTAAAAGTACTCTTTCTGCAGAATGTCACATTTCTGAATAACATATATTATTGGAGTAGAATTATTTGTGCAATAATGTTTACATAATTTTAATGTTGGAGTTGGTAATGGTGGTCATTTAAATGACTATGGCTGAGGAGCTTGTGAATATCCTCTCTGGGGATCAATAAAGTATTATTTTAACCTATAATAATCAATCATAATTTGTTTGTTGATTTTATCTTGTATTATTAATCTGAATCTGCAAAGTTACTTGTAACAAGCTAAATGTAATGCAGTAAAAAGTGCAGCATTTCTCTCTGTACTATAGTGGACTGTATGAATAAGGTATCAGAAAACGAAAGGTACTCAAATACAAGTACCTCAAATTACACTGAATTACAGTACTTGAGTAAATGCATTTTCAAAACGCTGGGGTTTGAGAACGAAAAATACACCCCAACACTTATTATCTATGCAACCTCAGATACGTGTTAGCCTTTAGTCTGAAATGAATCAGCCTTTTAAAGATGAATAAAGAGTGCTTGGCTTGTTGAATCAGTGTGACAGCTTAGTCAGACCAGACAGTGTTAGCTGGGCTGTGCTGTAGTGTTGGCATGGTCTTACCAACACAATCCTCCTGTTTGTTTTCCGCCTGGCATCGGAGACAAGCGTCTGCAAATCAAGGAAAATGCGTTTCAGTGTTGATACGCTGGGATTTCAGCTATTAGTGGGTATATTAGCAGCGCTAGCTACATTAGCCGGTATCCGAGCTATGCTAAGCTAGCTGTATAACGCTGACACTTACCCATCACCTGTACCCGACAGATGGCACAGGTGTCGCATTCAACGTCCCAGCTCCACATCGCTACAGCATTCCACTTCTTTAGGGAAAACATCTTGTCCCCGCCCGACTTAGAGCCTGAAGAAGTGTTGTGAGAGAGGACTAGACCCGGCTCGTCACCGTCATCCATCTCTGCTGCTCAGTACTCAAGGTAACGTTAGCCAGGCTAGCTAAGCTACACAAAATGGACGAAAACAGTTCAGTATTGCTATCGAGTGCTAATGCTAGCTGGGTTAGCAACTGTCTTGTCTATATAGCAACAGGAGAGGGCGCTGTTTCCTAGCAACTACATCATGTCTGTATAGCCCCATCTTGCATGGACAATAGTATAGCAGAAAAAGAACTGAGTTTTCAGGTTCAGTATATTATGTCAAACAGGTGACAAATGTCTTTTATCAGGCTTAACATTGTACAGGTTACAGGTTTATGCACACTGATTAACATATAGATATGGATATGGAGATGTTTAATTCCCTTGTTTTGACATTCACGTTTTTGTTGAAAGTGACTTTTTGAAGATTCATCCAATTCTTCTTATTAAATACACTCTATAGACCTTTCCTTACCGACCTGACCGAATTGTAGCATTTATACAATAAAATATTCCAACTTGATGCAAAGAAAAGGAACTGTATCCAGAAATTTCGAAAAAATGGTCCAGTCAAGTGAACAGCTAAAGCGGCCCAACTTCTCCTTCAAAATACAGAATACAAATACCAAGCATAGTTTAATGAACCTGTAGTCAGTCTGTGAATCATTGTTGCTTCCATATATTTACATACTGTATATGTCTTTATTCAGCTTTGTAGTGCTGTAGTATTTTTACAGTTCTCAAATGACGAATATTTCACTCTTCAAATGCAACACATTTTTGATAGTTACCACTTATTGTAACGTTGTCGGTGACGGCATTACAAAAAGTAGTGACTAGTAAAAATCAAAAGCTGTGTAAGCCCCAGCATGCACTTAATACAACAGACAACATAGACATTAAATTCTAGTAGGGCTTTCAGTTAAAGGACTTGTTAACTGGCAAGTATATGTAAACCCTAAAACATCATGTGATGGTCGCATACACGCTGTCTGTTTTGCATCACTTCTGCCCTCATACAGTCTATGCTCTCTAAGATGAAGTGAGCTGAACAGACCACACAGCAACATCTGTTTTTTTCTTGAGAATTCCTCAGTTCAGATGGGAGTGTGCTGCCATATCATCACTGATGTAGTTTAGTTTAGATGCTCGTTCCTTAATGAATTTACCACCAGTGACACACAGTAATCTAGTTAAGGTCACGTACTGTGCAAGGCCACGTGACAATTTGAATAAAGTCTCTTATAAAGTCTTATAAAATCCACCTCACATTGGATAACATTTACATTTATTTTGATATGGTGACATACAGATGAAAGAAATCCTCTGAGCTAGTCTGGAGATACTTGCATGTTAAATCTTTCCTGTACATTTTCAAATGTTTTACACCAACTGGTCATGACCTTGAACTCCAACATAGGGTGTATGGATTTTTAATCAACCAATCAATCAGTGTGCAGCCCTCTGCAGTGTCTCTGCAGTGCAGACCCAAGATCAGTGTTAGTGCACCAGGAGATAAAAGATACTGTTCAAGCTTCCTCTACTGCTCCTTCAGAAAGATTTGTTTGTGGTGCATCATTTGTCCCAAACAAAGAGAAACTAGATGTCAAAGATGATTATATCTAACAGATTTATACGGCAGTCCAAATGCCAGATGCAGGGATGACAGGAAGAAGCGACAGATTTAAAGATTTCCTTCCCCTTTTCCTCTTGAATTACACTTTAATACAGCAGAAAGTGTGTAATGAAATATTTAATCATCTGTGAATTTCCAGCTTGGCCTGATGCTCTGATGACTGAAGGACCATGCCGTTCCCACTCCATTAAATCACTGGACACATGAGTGTGAGATATAGGCGGTGATTCGGACGCCTGGAACCAGGTTAAGTAGAGTTGGCTCCTCTTACGTCGATATATCAACTTATCTGTCTGCTCCATAAAAATGATAAATTGCATAGTAAATTTCCTTGACTCTAAATATGTGGATTTTCTTGGCTGTTGGGATTTGATTGATTACTGTGACAATTGGATGGTCATAGAGAAACTTTCTCAATAATATGTATGAATTAGATTTATTTCTCCACCAGAGGCTACACAATTATTATAGTTCCGTGAAATGTTTTTGAACATAAAACCAATAAGAATTTATAAGCTAATAAAACCCAACAACAATTTCGTTTTGTAATTGATCTGGATATTGAGGCCATTTTACAGTAAATTTTATTATTCTAAATGTCTTTCTTCATCTGTTTGATTGAGTTATAAAAAAGGACATGAGCTGAGCAATGAAGCAGTGCCCAAGCAATCACGGCTGCAAGAAATCTAAGTTAGGAGGTAAGTAAGTAAGTAAGTCAAATGCCTGAAGATGAGCTAGTGAAATATCAACATTAATCCTGTCCCACATGGGAATATAAAACACTGCTATATATCAAAATCACATTGTGTATACTTTCAGTTAACATGGATAAATAATAATAATGATCTTTTTCCTCCTCTTCCAGGCTTTGTCCAAGTAACTGTTTAAATATTCGTTACACAATGTGGCACAAGACTATTTCAGTATCATTAACCTGCTCTGGTGTATATGCTTTATTCACACAGACAAGGGCTTGATTACCAACTGGGCAAAGCAAGAAGTCCTGAGACTCCAAGGGCCCAAAATGCTCACTTTGGATCACCTGGTTTGTGCTAATTTAACTGAAATTTTGTATGGCAACATGCAAAAATATTGGTATCCTAAAAATATTGCAGCTGCTTTAGTTTCACATCTTGAAGCCCTGTCTTGAAGAAGGTCCCTGAGTCAGAATCTGGTTTTAAGACCTTCAGTGTTTTTTTTTTTTGTGCATTTAATTCAACTACCAAACAGCACATATGGGAGTAAAGAAAGCTGTAGCATAGAAAAACTGTACACATTTCCTAGAGAGTGGGAGGTATTAAGAGGGGCCCTGCAGGAAAGATGTGCTCCCTGTCCATCATAGGAGGTTAATCCAGCCATGCCATAGACATAAACTCCCACTGATTAACATCTCCTTTGCACATATTCTGTCATGTTGTCCTCCTCACTCTGCTGCTGCAGCACATTAACCCCAACGTATATGCTGTTGCTTGATGTAAAACTGCAGGGTCAAACTTTTTTGATATGCAAAGGACGCTGGCCATTCTGTATCCTAACTTGTCAGGAGTGCTTTGACAGCAGTAGAAGGGCACGTTCCCGATCGTCCTTGAATGCAGCAGAGGCCGGAGCGTCACGCACTGATCTGCACGCACAGCTGCACTCCCAAGTAGACTTACATCCACTCAGTAGATGTGTGTGCTGCAGGACGTCAGGAAGCTTTGAGACAGGACTTGTGAACCTGCAGTGAAACTAGCGAATCATTAACTGTCTCAGGGGGAAAACTTTTATTTCAAAGAAGTGGATCCATCATGACTGCAAGGATCAAAGGAGCAGCGGGCCGGGACAAACCAGTGCCTCAGAGCCGAGCAACAGGTAATTTACTGGGAGCAGATGTGGTCATGTGATTCTATACTAGTACGCCTTTCAGGTAGTGACATTAGATAGATGCATTAAATTAAGCGATTTACCTAAATCACGTTATTATTAGGCTACTCGAGATTTAGTGAAATTTAGCCTATTTACTTAATTTCAAGGCCCAATAACACATTACCCATCGGTAGGTTAATAGCAGTGTAGATGTGCATGGCTGTAATCGTTCACTTCACACGCATTTGACATTGAACCGGATCAACATTGAATGACAGTTTTACAAACTCCTACAGTAACAGTGAATGTTGGGGCGTAGCATCAGCAGCAGCAGCAGCGATCAGCTGAAGCTTACAAGACTTTTTTTTTTTTTTTTTACCTAAAAGCCAATTAATGAGCAAAGCGATTTCAGCTTTGTTTCACTACAAACAGGTGCATTTAAGGATGGGAGGCACAAAAGCTCAATGATGCCGTAAACATTTTAAGGTCTGCATCAGAGTGCATTTGTGAGTTCATGACTGGCCTTTAATAAGGAACATAGGTTTAATGAACGTTGTTTTGTTTTTAATATGTATTTAAATTTGCATTTTTGCTATAGATGAGGATTAAACACATATTACATATTGTTTTTTTATTATAATTAATGTATATTTCTATGATATTTGATAGTATTGATGATATTTTACTTTATGGTATTTTATTTTTTACAGTACTACTACAGCATTTGTACTTTTCCTTTACATACAGCAGTACATATATATCATCATGGCCTTTGTTATTCACCTAACAACACAGAAATAAATAAGATGTTGAAGACAAAAGGAGTTTATAAGAAGGTTTTATGGCAAATGTGTTTGATGTTTTGTTTTTGTGTCATTAAAGCTTCGATGTACATTTTAGAAAACACATTCTAAGGAATGCTAACTTTCAGGCAGAAAAAAAGGACAGTAAAAACTTCTAGTTTATCAGCGGTTGTTAGAGAGAGGATCTTAGCTTCGAGTTGGTGGAGACAAATATCCAGACAAATTACTCTGGTGGATTGATGGTAGACATTACTGATAGCCTAAATATTGGAAATTGAAGAAGAGGGGGAAAGAAAAGAGCAGTTTCTGGGGAAAAAAAACTGGATGGGTATGTTTTTACTTTTGCCAGCAGCTGACTTCTTGAAGGGTGTGTAACGAATACAGTAATTTACTGTTGTCCACAACTATTTGTACATGATCAGAGACAAAGTGATTTCAGCTGTTTGAAAGTGATATGTACTCTTCTGTAGGATTTTTTATTTTGCTTATTAATAAGGAACTTGTTGTGTATTTCAAATAGCCTGAGCGTTAAAAGCTGATGTTTGATTGTATAAAGCAGAGAGAGTTTTTTGTTACGGTTACAGCGAGCATTCAAACTCAATGGAATTAATGTCACTTCTTTCATTGTGTTGTAAACATGATATTTGAAATGGGCAAGCTGGGGACATGGGGTTTGGATCATATCATTGTGTTTAGAATGACTAAATTAAGTTAAATAGAAATACATCAAATCAAATTAGGGTTGTTTTGTTAATCTTGAAATATGCAGGTAGGCAGCTGCCAAGAGACTCACAGCTGGCACGCATTCGGTGTAGTTTATTATGTTTCAGTCATCCTGCACTGTGCCATATAACATGACTGAGGGTTTCTCTCCCAGAAATGATAGTAAGGGTCAGGAGAGCTCTGTGGCTGGTGCTGGGCATGCTCTCTCTGTCCCTGCTGCTGGTGGTGCTGGGAGTCTACACAACCACCCGAACAGAGAGCCTGAATGTGACTGGCTACACCTCCGGGGTTATTGTAAGTTGTCCTTTATTTGTCTCTTGGTAATCGTGATTTAGTCAGATGGCGAGATGAAAGATTTATAAAGTAAAAAAAAAAAACTCAGGAAAAAAGCTGGAAGTTTTGAAACACATCAAAAACATGCTACAGCATGTGATATCCATTATGAAATCAAAGCTGCAATCCTCCGGCCAACAGTTTTGATTCGCTCATTGTGGGCCTTGAGACGGACACAGTTTTCGGTGGGCTGTGAAACTGATGATTGACACTTTTGTGATTCAGTCAGACGTCATCATGAGCACTTCCTGCAGTAATTAGTCAGGAGCTCGGCTTTGCATGCAGGCCTCCGACTTTCAAAGTGGAAGAACATGATGAGTCTTCTGGAAGTGCTGCCAAATTCCTCCCTAAACTACATCCGGCAAAATCAGTCTCTGGATGAATGTGTGGTGAGATTTGACCCATGGTGCTCCTGAATCATATATCATTTTATAGCTTTAATACCTTTTACAACATTATGTAACATAAAATGCACTATATGTTTTTAAAGTCGTACCACATGAGCAATTTCCATATAACTGTTAATTGCTAATTATGGCATGTCACTCTTCATTTTGTTGATTTCTTTCTGCCTTGGAAGAGAACCAAACCATAGCAAGGTGTACAGTTTGCAATGAAAATGAACCATATTTCTTCATCTTTTTGTTCTCTGCAGCTGACCCTTGGATCGTTCCTAGGACTTCTGGGACTCCGCCTTGAGGAAAACCGCAAGCAGCTGGTATAATCTTCTGCTCCTCTTCCTGTAACTCTTCATCTTAAAACACATATGTACAGTCACACACTATATCTACACTACGCCCTTATGTTTTCCCTGTGCACACCCATTCCTGACCCGCCAAGAGGGAGTTTACTTTGGCAGAGAGATACAGTACGTTAGCGCAGTGAGCAGCAGCGCTACAACACGCGGCAGACATCTTGTGGGCTCCCACTGTGACACCAGGGACTTTTAATATGTATCAAAGAGTAGGCTTCTTTTCCCCTGTTTATACTATCCTCAAATCTTATCCCATGTCTCAACCCAGCCTTCACTTTTGCAATGTCCATATTTTTGCGGGAGACAACAATTTAAATCCTGGCTGGGAGTTAGAGGAGAAACACAAGAGGTAAAGTTGCAATAGAGATGCAAAGTGGGAAGAAGTGGGCCTTTCTGGTTCCAGATGTAAAAGTCACGCTCACTTTTCTCAAAGACAATGTTATGTGACTCCCAGTTGAGCCTCAGCTATGACTTGGAAGTGCATGAAACTCTCACTTAAACTTAAATCATCAGTACGAAAGATTAAGAACACTGGTCTGCCTGGGCCACGTACAGCATGACTACATGTCAGATGCTACTTCCACATCTGAACCAATCCTGACGTACACACAGGAAATCTTCCTGGCTGTCAGTCAACACTGCGGGATAACAGGCGCAATTATCCCAGATGGGCCAGAAATGGGCCTAGGACCCCAGTGTATGTCGGGCCAGAACCTTTTCACCAGAAAAATGTTGCCGTCTTTGATCTGTTCTTTATTAATAAATGATTCTCAGATGTAATTAATTGACAGCTTTCACAGAATGAGCCTATGAGACTCTAACATCTGGTATTCATTGAATGTACTAGGTATGTTCATGTTATTTTATTGAACCTTTTGTTGAATCTTTTTTTTTCCAGATGTCCGTCCTGTATACTGCTTCTTTTAAATGTTGCAGTAGCAATAAATAGAAAAACAGACCTAGATGCATGTGATGTGAATCACACCTCTGCTGCTCATTCTGTCTTATCACAATAGTGTCATTTTACAAAGTGAAAACCGTCTAAAGAGGTACAGAACTGTAATAAGGTACATTAGCTTCCTATAACTAACATATGGCTGTTAACACTATGAGAACAGGAAATTAGGTAATTGTTGTACTATGTATATTGCTGCTGAGGTAATTGCTGTGGCTTATTTGAAAAAGTTCTCCCAGTAAATCAAAAGTTAATTAGCTCTTCCTTCATTTATCAGATTTCATGCCTAATGTCAAATATTTGTGGCACCTTTTCCACATAATTTCACATGTGTAGCTATGTAGTCATTCATTATTATCCTGTGTCCAAGGATAGTCAGTTGTCTGTCTCTCTTTGGTCTGGAGTAATATATTCAGTGCTTATAAAACATATTCTCGCTGCTTGGATGTTTTATTGTTTTATTGATTTACAACATTGAATCAGATTAAATTTAATGTGCCTTTTTTGAAACTGTTCAACGGAAAAAGCCCCTGTAATGCCTCAAAGTAAAAAGAAATCTCCACAATGTGATCTAAAGAAATGATTAGGTACTAGGCTAACACTCAGTAGAGTCCATACCTCCACCAAGGCCAAAGAATCCTACACGTCTTTTGCTTTCAATTATAACTTTATTTCTTTATTTATAGTCTCACAGCTGTATAGTTTTATTACCTGTGTTATGACATCAGCATTTATCAATTCATAAAGCTCTACAGTTGTATGAATCGTAGCTGTGCCACAACTGCTTTTGTTTTTGTGTAATTTTATTAACTGCATGTTGAATGAAATACTGATGTAAGCATCCCTTATTGATGCTGGTGCCATATGCACTGTTCCTTATTATTAATAATAAGTACAACTCTGTGTGGAATGAAAATCATTCTTTTTGCACAACTTTCTTCTGCACCATATTGTGCAAACTAGATGTCAACACCATGAATGCGTGAAATCCGTTCAGTATGTTTTACGTAATCCTGCTGACACACAGACACAGGTGAAAACATAACCTCCTTGGCAGTGGTAATAAAATCCAAAATCCATGTTTTCATTAGTATTTGCACACGTATTCCCCCACTTTAGCAGTCCTCACCTAAATAATAGTGTTGCCAATTGATTTTAGACATTATAGAATTAGTTAAATGGAGGGTCACCTTTGTGGAGTCAATTGATTGTAAGATCCAACATTTGGTGAGTCAGTCTGGTAAGAAAACCTATGCTTTTTCTGTTGATGAGTATAAAAAACTCACATTAAATCTGCTTTGATTCAATTTGGTAAGGCTATATAAAAAGAAACCTTCCTTCTATATGTCATCCTCCAGGCATGGTATTGCTTAATCAAATAAAAGATTCACCTTAAATTCTCTGATACTATTCATTCCAGGTTTTGGATCGAGCTTGTTGTGCTTGGATTTGGTTTCATGTTTTCATCCTTTTCACTGCTGAGAGAGACGTTTTGTGATAAGTAACTCAGTAGATTCAGTGTAGGATAATGATTAATAGTGGAAATTCATTTTCCATTTTTGATTTATCTGAGTGTTTTCTGGAATGTGTTAAATTTGGACTGTGATTAATGAAGAGCTGGAATGAAGGAGAGATAGAGTCTGTTGAGAATCTCAGCTCTGCACAGCCGGTGTCTGTACTGTAAGCAGTACAGAGAGTTATCACAAGTATTTAGCTTTCTTCGCTATGAAGTAGGCAGGACTAATATTATGATTTTAAAGAGTTGCTGTTTAAACAAAGAGGATTACCATATTTATGTTCTGAGACTATATCTGACCTTTGGAGACTTGCTTTAGGAGTCTAACCAGTGCTGAGCACAGTTGAGAAACACAAATCTGGAGTAAGCTTTACACAAATTGAAAAATCATAATATTTGTGCTTTTTCCTTTGTTCCTCCTCAAGCTGACGGCGGCGATTGTATTCCTCAGCTTTGGGATCATCACCTCTTTTCTTTGCCTGGTGATTGATGGCGTCTGTATTGTCTTAAACATGGTGAGTTACCTGCACTTGCATGCGTATGCTGTAACACTAGAGACAATAGTATTTGGGGATGAAACACAGCAGTAACAGTAGACCGTGAAGCGAAAATAAACCGCTGTGCTGGTTGACTGTGATCCACCTGGATAGCCTCTTCAGCCGCAGTGTGTACCAACACCACTCTGCTGGCAATATTGACATATTATTAAACATGGAAAGAGTTCCCACATGTTATAGCCCTGTATTTATAACAATTGCCAGCTGTGTTTTTTGCTTTTTAACCTAAATAAATTAGCAGTTGTGAAAGCATAGTGTGAGGAAAAAAAACAACTTTCTCTTTGGTCTTGGACACTTAATATGAAAGAGGGTCGATCAGTGCAAGAGAACTCTGTTTCTCTGCAGGAAGTCCAGTTGTCTTTGGCTTAATACATCCAGAAATCTGAGGACCTGGATGACTGATATTTACTGAATGTGATGGACGTTACCGTGATAAAGAGTGAGCTGCCTCCCTTAAAGAACGGTCAACAGGTTAAAAAAAAAAAAAGCAAAGCACAGACCTAAACAAAAGCTAATCATCACTTTCAATCAGGCTTCTCTATTCCATATATAATACACCTGCTTTAAAGAGGGCCCGCAGTTAATTAATGAAACCTGAGGCAAGGACTCACACTGTAGCTAACACTATATTAGTACACTATTAGGAGCTAACAGTAGCCGACGTTCTCTGTCAGAACATTCAGCGATGTTATTTTCTAACGTGCCAACTTACTTGCGTTCTACTTTGTGCCATGAAGTTCACTTACCTCCTCCTCCTTCTTCTTCTTCTTTGGTTTTCCTGGCATGGTGGACTGCCAATAGGTGCATGCCGTCACTGACTTTAGTGGAGGGTGTAACATGACTTTGTACAGAATACTGGATATTAAACCTGTTAAAATAAAGCCATTTGAACCTGAAATAGTTTGCCCCCTGTCTCTAACAGACAGCTTCACAAAATCTAACGTTAGAGGGCTGAAAATGATTTCAGTGATAGCACATTTTTTTAAGGGCCGTTGAGATGAAATTTAGGTGTCTAAAATCCCCAATGCTTCATTCATATCTAATTCACAATTGCTATGAGTGATGCATTTGAGTCTTGTTTTTGTCTACCTTCAATTTACCGTAGTTTGACTGGTATTGTCTTCGTCATTTTAAATTGTAAAAATTACAGTAAAACTATGACCCTGCTCTGAGCACTGTGAAGTCTTGGTAGCCTGGAAGCAAAACCTCTCAAATGTAAAGGAATTGAACTGAACTTTTTCATTCATTCAGATGTATTTAATCTTTCCGGTATTTGTCACCTCTGACTCTCAAGAATATTATGATTATTATTTATTATTATTATTTACCCTCCCTGTGAGATTTTTGCAACATGTGCGTGACTGTCTCACTGTCTTTTTCTAGTTCAACAGACGCTGTGCTGGCCAAAAAACCCTGCCCCTGTTTTACACTTGTTTATTGTACAGATTCAACAACATGTGATCAAAATACTGTAAATACCACAT
Organism: Seriola aureovittata; assembly: GCF_021018895.1. Classification (NCBI taxonomy): domain Eukaryota; kingdom Metazoa; phylum Chordata; class Actinopteri; order Carangiformes; family Carangidae; genus Seriola; species Seriola aureovittata. The sequence goes on along the minus strand of NC_079367.1, from coordinate 12,255,866 downwards.
ATTATACTGGCCTGTCAGTTTTGTTTTGAAGATCTCTGTGTTTACCTTTTTGGACCAAACAGTAACATAATCCAGGCTAGTGTAGATGTTACATTTAAGCAATGTTTTACACAATAATGTTTGGTTTTCTTTAGAACAGATCCTGCCACTTCAATCAGACGGAGCTCAGCCCCTGAAAATACGACATTTAGTTGAAAGTACAAAAAGCTTCTGGATGGTTCTGGGTTCCTTCCCTGAATTTTATTGTGCCAATATGTTTCAGACAAATATCAGGGCCCACCGGAGAAGGAAATATTTCTTATTGGTGCAATAAAATTCAGTAAAGGAATCATACCACAATCTTGAATTCTTTGTACTTTCAACGAAATATCGTGTGCGCGTGCTTCTTCTTTATGGTTGAAAACAAAGTTAAAAATGGAATTACATTTACTCTAGCAACACAAAAGATGAACTAGATTTTGATTAATTTTTAACTATAGATCGCAGCAGTATTCTCCTTTGAAAAAATGAGATGATATAAGGTTATAATTACAGCACTATTGTACTAACAATATGTAGAAGTGCTAATTTCGAAACTTACTGTAATTCATGTCATCATGCTTTAGTATGTGTGAGACTGTCTCTTGATTCTTGCACTGACTGGTTAAAGTTAAGAGATAAAAGCACAACATTTTACCCGGCTTCAGCTTATTCCAAACCAGATAAGGATCTTCTTCTCCATATGTCTGTGTTCCTTTTTATACTATATAATAAATAGAATATATCTTATGTTCATGGTATATACATATACATATACATATAGTTGAATACTTAAAGAAATGTTGGATCAAATTTATAATGTAGCCAGTAGATACCAGAGTGGCTGAATAGAGAAACTGTTGGGCTGATGAGTAGATGGATGACAGGTGTGCTGGCAGACACATAGTCGTGTCTCCATGACTTCAGAGGACGTTACCCTAACCTATGTAATGGGTACTTGCTTTTTGTTCCCATAAGGAAGTTCCCATAATGTGACTGTGTAAACAGACCAAAGGTCCCCACAACATGAGTAATACCTCAACCACACACACACACACACGTCACGGCTGTGACTGTGACATAAACATCATTTGGTTCAGTGGAACTGAGAATCGCTTTTGAGAAGCCCTCTTCAATTTTTCACAGACTCCAAACTCAACATTTGTTTACTCGCAGTCTGGATTATCTTGTCGAATAAATGTCAGTTTAACTTGTTTTTTTTTACTTCTGTCTTTTATCCTGAATTAAGATTGATTGGGGTTGTGGGAGTGATATTTTTTCATTTGTTAACTTTTGCCAGGACATGCGTCCACTGAGAGCAGAGAGATGCCAGTATTACAGCAGTGGCACCAGCTACGTCTATGAAAATTTCTACACCTCAGTGAGTAAGGATGTGTGGATGATACAAGGAAAATATACTGCCTTGAGCCTAATTGAGACAAGTAATCACAGTCTGAATTAATTAATTATGGCAAGCTTGGTCAGCTATTACCCAATTTTCTCTTAGAAGTATAGGCCTTGGAGGTAGTTTTCTGCTGAAGTTGTGTTGAACATTTCTGTGTTGTATTTGCAGGGAGACAGTGACAACATTTTGAACTGTGTTTTCTTTATCAGGTGTCATGTTGGAATCTAAAGGAGTCTTGTACCATGACAGTACGAAGTGGAACCTGCTACTGCTGCGACCTGTACGACTGCGCCAAGTGAGACGATGCATCGTTAATCTGTGATGTCATATCAGTATATTGTTATCACTGCCATATCAGCGCAATTTAAACAAAGTAACACACAATATCTGCCAAATTATCCTGCCAACTATTTCAGAATTGACATGGGTTTGTCTTCCCACTTATAAGTCTTTTTTCTAAGAATCTAAAAATCATCTTTATTAAGCTGTTGTTTTGTTCTGCAGCGGAGGCTACCTCAACAACTACTATGAGTTTGTTGGAGTACGAAGCTGCGAGGAAGTTTTCACTCTTTATATCTTGATCTGCACACTCACTGGCCTGAACCTCGTGGCCCTCTTCACAGGGATACTGACCACAGCGGTGCTTGGCAGCATCAAGGACTCGGTAAGTCACACACACACACACTGACACATCTTCATAAAAGTCCAGACCATTTAGGCTCACCATTAACAATAAATTGAAAAGTTCCTTTTAAAAATTGTTGACAGTAAAAAGAGACGGGTTTTGAGGCTCACAAACTTTGGTTTGGCTTTTAAATATTCGTTGACAGGAAAAATATATTTTCTAACTTCTAATCCTGTGTCTCTGTGTCAATTGTTCATTTATCTCTTGTTACATTCTTGTTCATAAAAAAAATGATTTTTGAGTATTTTTATATCAACATCCCTCTTTTATCCCCTCTCACAATTAAACCCTGTCTACATATTATGTTTCACTCCTCACATTGCTGAAGCTAAAAGATGCTCTACTCTAGTTCACTGTGACTTTAAAGGTGCATTTATTGTTTTTTGGCCATTAGGTGGCAGAATAACTCCAGGACAATGTGAGCAGAAGCGTCATTAGCTGCATTTGTTTTTGACTTCAGCGGACTCGATAGTCGACATGAAATGCCGGTGACCGCGGAGTATAAAGAGATTGCCATCAAGTCAGAAACATTTAATTCGTTCTCAATGGCTGATCTTGCGGCATGTGCAGCTTTTCTTTGATTTTTTTTTTTTATTTGAAAATACGAATGTTACCCTCAATATGTCAGACTGCTCTGCAAAATCTATACACACAGTTTACTCATTATATTACACATAAAATCTAAATAATGTTTTATGAAAGCACTGAGGGTAATGGGTTGAGGTGTATGGGGGAAAAGTCAGACATGGAATAACCAGTAGAACAGCACTTAAAGATAACATTTTTTATTTATTCCTGTTATACTGAGAACCATATCAAGGTCACCATATTGCCAGGGGGGTGAAAAGAAAAGAAATCTAAAGGATAAGAAATGTGACCTACAAGGGCATTAGGCCTACTTCTTTTACAATAGCAAAGTGCAAATGAAAACTATAGTGTGGTGTCTATATGTAAAATATGAGCTGCCAGAAGGAGGAGATCAAATGAATTGCATCAACTTTGAGATAGATAACCATAGAATAAAAACAAACCACACATACCATACCATGTGTATCAGTGAAGCTTTAAGCCAATTAGGACAAGGTTCTGTTGTCACAGAGGTGGCTCCCACTTGGTGCAGCTGGAGGAGAGCAACTGCAGAGCCTGACTCTGAAAACTACAGCCGCCTTGCTCCCACAAGGTTTTAATGTCATGTGACATTGTGACAGTCTGCAGCGCCGGTGAAAGTCGGACAACATTTCTAACCATTATGCATTGTCTTAAGTCCAACATGCATCAAGTTAAGTCAGCGCTGCGGAGCGATACATTAAGTTGAACGCACCAAACCTGCCCTGCAGTAACATTGGCTTTCCTGCCTTTCAGCCAACTGACTCATCCCCACCCACCTACTCAACTTTTTCCCAATTCCCTAATCAGCTCTTAGTAGGCTATTTATACTGGCCCATTTCCACCCATTCCCTGCCAGACTGTCTATTGTGCTGTCCATGCTGGTGCTTTCCAGCCTTTCTTGCCTGGTTTTTGACTCTCTGTCTGCTAGATTTTGCCTTTTACCTGCCTGCCTGTTATCAGCCACTGCTGGTTACTCGTTGCTTTTGCTTGCTTCTGCCTGTCGAGCCTTAATATAGGTGGACTATTCTGAACCTGTTCTGAATTGGCAGGGGACTATTTTCTCTCACACTGTAGCGGAAAACGTAACATTAGGTGGAACATGAAGTAGTGTGGACGGGGTTGCAAGCACATGCTGGTAGAGCAAGCTTACATTACCATTAAAAATACCATTTTTTGTTTCGTCTTACAGTTTTTCCAAATAAGACGAGGCAACAACTCACACTTTCTCACCCAAAAACCATCCTCCTTCTGCGCTCGTTCAGATATCCTGGATGCTAGTTGCTCTCACAGTTTTGCAGCGTTTAGTCAAATTCAACTTTGTGAGAGGTGAGAGGTGGGATAAGATCACAACAGAATCTTCAGTTTTTATGAGGAAAAATCGCTTTAACTTGCAGGATTCCACTATTGTATAGTGAGCCGAGACTAAATGGCAGCCAAAAAATCTATGGCATGTTGTATCCAGCCAGATGCACCGCAAAGATGACCTGTAGCACAAAGTCTGCCATGACAAAGAAAATTGATAGGATCGGACCACAGGGTAAAGCCTTAACCCTCCTAACCTCAAGCCACTTTATCATTTTGCACTGTGTGCACAAGGAGAAATGGATAAGAAAGCAGTGGGGGTGTGTCATGGAGTCCAGAAAATATTGTCCATATGGTGTCCACTGCATTGCAGGCACAATGTGGGACTCATTGTGCGCAGACTTTATCTGGTTCAGGGTATGATGTAAACTGAGTCTCCAGACCTGTCAGTTAGCATTATGCCACCATGATCAGCTGATGAGATTTACACTGAAAAGACAAATGGAAGAGTGAATTCAGGGGAGGCCTGGAGTTCATTACAAACATCTCAGAGATGACTATAACAAAAACTATTATTCTGTACAGCTTTGAAAGGGAAATAGCTTTTGATTTCAGGACTATTACTTATTATTCTGGTTGCATGACATAGCATGGTCAACACTTTAGGAACAGGGTGACAACACCCCCATACATAGGGCACGAGGGGTCACTGAGTGGTTTGATGAAACCAAATGAGGGAATATCTTTAGGAAGAATGTTCATCCCTCCAGTAGAGTTCGGACACTTGTAGAATCAATGCCAAGGAGTACTGGAGCACTGGAGCTGTTCTGGTGGCTCAACACCTTACTGCTTTATGTTGGTTTTTCCTTTAATTTGTCTGTCTTGTATATGGGTTCCAGTTAGTTCACTGTCAGCTTAATTTCTCAGATAGTAGATGGAGAAAAGTGATGAAACTTAATATAATTCGAGTGAGTGCTAAGGAGTGTTGTAATGTGTGTGTAATAATTTGATTAAATATTTTCTGGTGGGAAAACAGAGAAGGTCAATGATATGGTCTTTAGTTGTATTTACATGTAATTTGCTAAATGTGGAGCTCCTTCAACAGCATACCAACATTCAGGCACATACTGCACGTTGGGGGAGAAAATGAGTCTGCTTTATTTGTGAGTGAGTGTGAGCGTTAAGAGCCTTGCATGCTGTGGTCAGGTGGCTGGAAAAAAGACACTGCCAAGTGAAAACCGCTAAACTGGTAAACACATATTAAGTTCACATCTGTCCAGATGCTGTTGTGTTGTAACACCGCTCTGGTGTGCCAAGGCTGTCGTTTGAATTATATTTCCTGTCTCGGTCCCGACATATTTTGATGGTCATTTGTAATATTCTGAAGCCTGTATGGACTTTAAATAAATCAATAATTATGTTAATTTTTTCAAAATATATCTTTACATCAAATTTTTTAGAGCAAGACAAACTTAAAACAACTTGAGATCAGCTCATGTACCTGTGTGAAGTACCTGTGGTGCTTGAGGTCATTCTTCCCTCTTCTACTGCTGCAGCCAGAGCTCTGTCTCCCTCTCCCATAAGCACCAGAGTAATGGTGAAAGCGTCAAAGATAGGATGTGAAGTTGAGAAAGTGGGACATGAAATCTGAGACACACTGATAGCTGTATGAGCAGGGTTAACCCAGACTGTCTCCATATGCCAAGCCCCCATCCATCGGCGGGGTTTATCAGAAGCATTCCTTCTCTCTCCTGCTTTTCCCATCAAACTTCTTCTCATATTGTTGTTGAAATCATATCATCATATTATTGCGGTTTACAGTCTGAAAGGAGATAATCATGTTTACTATAGGAGCAAAAACAAGTGTCAACAAAAGTTTGGTTTCCATTGCTCTCGACCTGCTGATTTTGATGTCAAATGATAGCATCCATTTTGACAGTTTTAGGTAAATGGCTCTCAAAATAATAACTGCTAACACATACCAGCTATATAATAATATAATAATAATAATAATATGATTTAGGCTTTACACCAAGATAAAGTTCACTGTCCCTATAACTTATCTTATTGTTTAGAGACCAGTGTGAAGAGAAAGGAAGAACAAGAACTTTGTTGATAATTGATTAATCATTTTGTCATTTTCATTGATTTTTTTATTTCTATATTTTATTTTATTTTATTTACCAAGAAAAATTGCTAAAAATTCATAGTTTCCAGCTTTTCAGCCGCGCTTGCTTAAAACAGAGACTCTGTGTCTGTGGTCTTTGGGGAGATGATTGAACTCCGTGCTGCCAGAGATTGATCTGATATGGACCCCACAACAGACCACACAGCCTGTGTCCTGCTGTCCTCCTTCTTTTCATTATATCATGCAAAAAGTATTCTTTAGGTAAATAACATTATGTGCTACAATTTTAGGAAGCAGACTCCCTCAACTGTCATAAATCACTGTTATTATATCAGTTGTTAATCTTTGTTTTCACTGTGGGAATGGGGCTATTCAGATTTATTCTTTATGTTCTTAAATTTAATATAATTCAGTCTTTAAATCATTAATCTGTCAATTGCAACCACATTCCATATTTACATATCTATGATGTGTAGATACTTCAAATTAACATCCATTTATGAGATAAAATTTTATGACTCCTCTGTCATGAAGTACATGACGTTGATGGTGGTGCAGTGACTAATTGTCTGGAGTTGCCTGTCCCATGAATGATTATTTGTCATGTAAAAATATTTACATTAATGCTTTGCAGATGTTTTTTTTTGTCAAATTTATAGATTTCCAGCAGCAACAGTTTTGGGTTTAACCTTGTGAGTGTTGCAGACAGACCACCCAAATGGAGACTGACACAATAGTGAGGCACAGTCATCAAAGACTTCTGCAAACCACACCACAAAAATGAGCAGACTGATCGTCACTAACCAAGTGGCAAATGTACCAAATAGTAATTGAAAAAAGGAAGCCAGTTAATTTCCCTTCATGAGGGTTCTCACTGTTTTCTAACATTTGATTTTCTTAGTGAAGTCGATGGAACCGAGCTGAAGCAGCTGGAATGCAGAATGATGCATAGAAAAGATTCAGAATCTGACATTTAACAGATGGAGCTTCACGTTCCTTCAGGCACAGCACTGAAGTTGTGCTCGCAACAGCTGATTGGCCTCCACTGTTTCATTCACTCTCTATCATAAGCTGTTTGGCCACCAGGTGCAGGTGTACAACGCGTCAGTCATAACCTGACACTTCTTACTGTTACTGTTACTTCGTATTGTGGAAATCCAAGACTTGTTGGAATTGTGATGGGTCCAACTGGCTCGATGCTCATTTGGGAGGTGAGACAATTGCGATGTAAACATGATAAACAATGGTTGAATGTGACTGTTGACACATTCACACTGTATGTGTGTGTGTGTGTGTGTGTGTGTGTGTGTGCGTGTGCGTGTGCGTGTGCGCATGCGTGTGTGTGTGTGTGTGTGTGTGTGTGTGTGTCTGCGTGTTTTTCTTTTTTGTGTCAGAGGAGTAGCAGCCCTGTGACGAAGCCCTCTGAGAGCACAGCATCTTCCCCTACAGCTCCTCTGCTGACGGATGCCAACACACACACAGTTCACCAACTCCACCCAGTCCGTGTGCAGTCTACACACACACACACACACACACACACAAACACACACACACACACACACACACACACACACACACACACACATATCCACAAGCACAAGATAAGCATTACAAACATACATGTTTGTATAGTCAAGTTTCTCCTAATGTTTTTTGCTCATGAGACTAATCATCTTAGTCATGCAAACAACATAAACCTCATCTCAACCCAACATCCATCCATTAAACATCCTTTTAAAGCAGAGAGGTTCAAAGTCTGACAGTTTGGGCTCCACCTCAGACAAAACTGAAACATCTTGAACCTTGATATTTAGACTGTATTTGTTTACACTTAAGCATGATGCATGAAATGTACCCATGGATATACAGAAATCTACCACAGGCTCACACTGATACTGAAGAAATCTTAAAGACATGAGTTCAAGGAGTATCTTTATTCTGATTCCTATGAGGAATTTTGAACATTTATTCTCAATTGACAACAGAGACAGTGATATCGTCGGAAACTTTAAGTCACACTGAATCTAACAGTATGTGTATCATACTGTATCTGTGCCTTCAGATTTTAGTTATTCAAGCATGTGCGACAGCTGGTGGGGTAAAGAACACATCGCCTTAATGGCTTATAAATGAACAATCAGCATCTAGAAATAGATCAACTTCCATGAAACCAGTAAAAATACTTTTTAGAGGTGAATTTGTATTCATTACTCAACCTTATTTTTCAAAAAGTTTCCTTCCCCACTCACCACATTTTGATTAATATCTTTCAGCTCTGGCTAACTAACATATACTGTACCAATGAGAAACGGCTAGTATTAGTGATAATGGGATGCTAAGTGATGCTGATAAACATTGACACAGATTGCACAAAGTTAGTTCTACAGGTCATGAGAAATGAACAGTGAGAGTCCCAAACCATCAACAGGTAGCACGGGTTAAAAGCACAGAAGTCACACGACTAAAGTCAGAAATGTACTGCTCTTTGACATCAGGTCGTTCTGGTAATTATATTTATAACGTAGCATAAAAATCATTCTCTTTCCTAAAAGTCTGCCATGCATGCAATACATGCCAGATGTGTTATGTTAGTACATACGTACATTGTACTGGGAAAGAAATTCAGCCCTGGCCTTAGCACATTCCGCCCCCCTGACCTCCCTCCCTCCCCTACCCACCCGCCTGCTCCAGTTCTATCCTAGTGGGACCCATTCGGGTCGGGTCGTTAAAGGTTGATTACACATGTCAGCCCTTGTCACTTGAACATAAACATGTCGTTTTGGGAACTGATGCCTCACACGAATTCCAGATGTTGACTAACAATAAAATGTTAGGGGGTTGTTTTTTTTATGTGAGGACAATCTTTTGTAAAACTGTCCACCATCTTTTAGCATCATATACAATGCCGTCCAAAAGTCTGAGACCACTTTCCCATCAGACCCAATCCATGGCAATCCGTGGCTCTGAGATGATCCAACATGTTCCACCCATTACTTTTTTCGATATCAGTCATTCTGTTTTTTTGTTTTTGTTACCCCACACGTTCTTGTAAATCTCACTAATGATGTCACCTGGAAACTCAATACGCAATAGCTGTCCAATGTATTTATGTTCTGTGATAGTTTATTGTTAGCGGTAGTCAAGTTACCTGCACAGAAGGGATTCACAGGAAATGATGCAGCATGTAATCCAGCATTCTTTTTTTGTAAATTTATCTTTTTTATCTAAAATTTATCTAAATGTATCTATTATTAAATATCAGACTGGTTTCCTCTCGTAACACCTGATCAGACATTTTGGCTGCTAACCAAACATTTTCTACTGCCGCTGCTTGAAATTTAAAGCTTTCAGCAGCTACTGGAAATGCAGTGTATTTGCCTCTGAGGTTTGCACTGACCACAATGTTTCATCAAAAAAAAGCATCTAAAAAAAGCAGTTTTTGTGGAAAAGTTGTGCTGTTACTAAAGAACATAAGTCTTGACCACCCACATTTGATCAACTGATTCGATATTCGGTTGTGGAATTTCAGCTTTGATTTAAAGTGTAATAAACCCATGTGTTTAGCACCGCGAATGCTGTATTTTCATCAGAACAAGAAACCAGTTTCTATAACCTTCACTATACGACTGTTTACTGGAATTGACATCAACAGAAAGTAATCAAAGCTCATTCTTGAATCTCAAATCAGCAGTTCGATAAAAACAGTGAGATTTGGGTAAACGCTTGTAAAAAGCTTGTAAGTGGGTGTTGAGTCACCTATATTTGTTAAATCATTGGCAAAACAAGGATTTCATTTTTTTTTTTAACAAACAATACTAGAGATTATTGTGAGATCACTCTTAACATTTGTAATAGATTATCACAAATTTCAGTGTTTAGTGCACATAAAAGACTTGGAAGTGTGTGGTCAGCTTCTTTCTTTGTTTCCTTTTTTCTCTTTCTTCTCTTTCGTTTTACCTGTCTTTCTCATCCAGGGAGCCTCGATGTATTTCACTCCAGCAGAAAAGACAGCTGCCTCGCAGAGCTTTCCCTCAGCATCGACTCCTCACTCAGAATCCAATCCTCCTCCCTTCGCCCCGCTGACCAGCCTGCTGCCTTTCAGAGACCACGACCTCTCTGCATGAAATCCACCAGCAGCTTTTCAATAGAAAATGACCGAAAACATACATACAGAAAGGGATAAAGAGATGAGATGCTTTGTTATGATTATTATTATTATCATTAACTTTTGTCAATGTTGTGAGGAAGGGAAGCTGGAACAACTAAAAGACAGATATGTTGGTCTGAACATTATGTAGAAATATAAAGATTTTGTTTTTCTAAATATCCAAAAGCAGATGTGGGAAGATTCATGGAAAGAGTTTCTTGTTACTTTCAATTGTATGCAAAGTTAATAACATATTTTACAATAATTTCTCAAAAACATAAAGGTCTTAAATTGTAAAATGTTTGTAAATGAAACATGATGTAGTATAAATGTGTTTCATCAGTCCATTGCATGTGTACACAAGGGTGTTTAAACTTTAACTCTTTAACAAACATCAGTGAAACCACACATAAGAGTTAAAATCTCATGTTAACATAAATAAAATTGAATAGTCCAGCAGGTTTTTGTAATAAATATGTATGGATTTGTGTGTGGTGTCACCTTTGTGGGTGTTTAAGTTTGATTTATGTCCCATTAGGCACCTCAAACACATGATTTACATACTGTACATACATGTTATGTTTTTTTGACTAACTGTTCTGTAGAATACATTTTGCTTCACAAATGTACTTCATACTGAACTTTTTATAATGTGTCAGGTTAAACTGCAAACTGTATCAACAGTAATTGATGTAACTTCAGGATTGATCTGATGACTCAAAAAGACAAACTGACTGTGCTGCCATTAAACTGAAGTGAGGACAGTTTAACTTGAATCTGATCTTGTGGACACTAACTTTTACACATAAGGGATTAATCCTGGAAAATTGTGATTAAATAAATGATTTGTCAAAAGAGATTGGTCTGGAGTCTTTAAGTCATAATATATGTGGTGGATAAAAACCAGTTTAAGTATAAGAACCTGATGACATACTACGTATGTAGGGATTGTCTAGGATGTTTGTGTTTGTCTTATGAGAGACAGTTTATAAAGATTAGGTTTGAAAGTGAATAGTGTTTAATTTGTGTTGTGATTCTATTTTAATCTTTTAATCTCAGTATCTGTTATGCACACGTCTTTATACTTGTATGTGTTTACATTGTATGTCTTTCTTTGTGAAGCACTTCAGTGCAAAACCAGTTTGCTTTTTAAAGTGCTATATAAATTAAATAAAGTTGAAACTTGAAAGGGTGCAAATTTACCTTTTACTTTTACAGGACTACCATTTGTAAAGTTATATTTTGGCTAAATCCATTTAAAGTTGCTGTGTAAGTTTTCAAATGTGGTTTGTTGTTGGGACCGGCCGGTGGTGGTGCTGTTGATGATGGTTGCCTGCCAAGAGAATTGGCCATCATTGCTTTTACAAAAGGTGAGAATACGCCCTCTAGGCAGCACTATTTCTTAAACCTCTCATTCTGAACTGAGTGGAGACAGGGCACAACATGACCAACCATATTATGTTGTTTGTTTCAACCCTGTGACACGACCCATATCAGTGTCCTCTGAAATAGTGACCATAAGGCAGTTTAGTTTATTTTAGTTACATTTAGGCACAACAAATACTTTGAGTGGTTTAGGAAAGGATTGTAGTTGGGGTTAAAAAAACTATTAAGCTTTATTGTCATGGTTACAATTATACAAGGGCATAGGTTTGCATATGGACAGTAGGGACATGTCCCTACCAACATTTTGGGAGGACAGAATTGTCCCTACCAATATTTGACTGAATTCGTATGCACTAAGTTATTAAATCATTCCAATGTGCCACGCAAGAGGTTTCATCTCACAGGAGAACCGATTTAGGTATGCTAGCATTTGATTGATTAAAAGGTGGAGGGTATCTGAAGGCCACGTCGTGTGAGAATACATCACCAGAAAAATTATGTCAACTGATGTTAACCATGTTAGCTAAGGTTGACTAGCAAGCTAACCCTGGCTTCTGTCTTCTGTACGCTAACAGACAGGTTGCTAGCAGGAGTAAACATAAAGTGGTGGATATATCAAAGTATGAGTTTAATTAGGCTTTATCACACAAGAATGAATAACAGCACGGCTGTGATTTGGTCATAGGTACAAGGTCACAGGTACACTATATCAGCACTCATGGAATAACTCTCGTCCAATAAGATTACTTGGTTGGAACGAAATGTTATATAATTTCTGTTGAATTATCCTGAGAAAATATCACCATGAATACGGTGACTTTTTTTTAAAAGTTACTATATTATGACATTTTTATGCCTTACTATTCTATAACTTATTGTGCTTTACTATACTGTGACTTTTTAATGCCTTACTATACTATGATGTATTTATGCCTTACTATACTATGTCGTTTTTATGAAATTTTTTGCTTTACTATACAGATATTTTCATCAATTTCTTTTGCCTTACTATACCATGACACTTTTATGCCTTACAATACTATGACTTTTTTATTAAATTTTTTGCCTTACTATACTATGACGTTTTTATGACATTTTTTAACTTGCTTTACTATGACTTTTTTATTAAATTTTTTGACTTGCTATACTATGACTTTTTTATGACCTTTTTAGACTTGCTATACTGTGATGTTTTTGTGACATTATTTTGCCTAACTATACTATGTTTTCATCAAAATATTTTTCCTTACTATACTATGACACTTTTATAACATTTTTTGCCTTACTATACGATGATGTTTTTATCAATTTCTTTTTGCCTAACTATACTATGACACTTTTATGCCTTACAATACTATGACTTTTTTATTAAATTTTTTGACTTGCTAAACTATGACTTTTTTATGACATTTTTAGACTTGCTATACTATGATGTTTTTGTGACATTTTTTGCCTTACTATACTATGTTTTCATCAAAATATTTTTCCTTACTATACTATGACACTTTTATGCCTTAGAATACTATGACTTTTTTATTACATGTTTTGCCTTAGTATTCTATGACCTTTTTATAACATTTTTTACCTAACTATACAATGACGTTTTTATGACATTTTTTGACTTGCTATACTATGTCGTTTTTTCAAATTTTTTATCATACTATACTATGTGTTTTTTATTACTATTAACGCCTTACTATACTATGACATCTTTGTAACTTACTATATTTTGATGTTTTTGATGTTTTTTTGCCTTACTATACTATGTCGTTTTTTTTACTTTTAACGACTTATTATATGATTAAATCTTTATACCTTACTATACAATGAAGTCTATAATGGTTTTTTGCCTTATTATACTGTGTCGTTTTTTCAATTTTTTTGCCATAATATACTATGTCGTTTTTTCAAATTTTTATATCATGTTGCTTTTTCACTTTTTTGCCATGCTATACTATGTCGTTTTTTCAAATTTTTTGCCATACTATACTATGTGTTTTTTTTTACTTTTAACGCCTTTCTATACTATGACATCTTTGTAACTTACTATATTTTGATGTTTTTGATGGTTTTATGTCTTACTATACTATGTCGTTTTTTCACATTTTTTGCCATACTATACTATGTCATTTTTTCACATTTTATGCCATACTGAACTCTGTCGTTTATTTTTACTTTTAACGCCTTACTATACTATTTCATCTTTATACCTTACTATGCAATGACATCTTTAATGGTTTCTTGCCTTATTATACTGTGTCATTTTTAAAAATTTTTTGCCTTACTATACTATGTAACTTTTTCAAATTTTTTACCATACTATACTATGTCTTTTTTTTACTTTTAGCGCCTTACTATGCTATGACATCTTTTAACTTACTATATTTTGATGTTTTTGATGGTTTTATGTCTTACTATACTATGTTGTTTTTTCACACTTTTTGCCATACTATACTATGGTGTTTTTTCAAATTTTTTTGCCATACTATACTATGTCGTTTTTTTTTTACTTTTAACACCTTACTATACTATTGCATCTTTATACCTTACTATGCAATGACGTCTTTAATGATTTTTTGCCTTATTATACTGTTGTTTTTTCAAATATTTCTCCATGCTATAATATGTAATTTTTTCTAATTTTTTGCCATGCTATACTATGTGGGTTTTTTTTTAACTTTTAACGCCTTATTATGCTATGACATCTTTGTAACTTACAATATTATGACGTTTTTGGAAGTTTGAATGCCTTACTATACCATGTTGCTTTTTCACTTTTTTGCCATGCTATACTGTGTCATCTTTTCAAATTTTTTGCCATACTATACTATGTCGTTTTTTTTTTACTTTTAACGCCTTACAATGCTATGGCATCTTTTTTTTTTTTTTCGTTTTTTTAAGTATATTTTTTGGGCTTTTTATGCCTTTATTGGACAGTATAGTGGAGAGAGACAGGAAATGGGGAGGCAGAGAGAGGGTGAATGACACGCAGCAAAGGGCCGTCCGATGCGGGATTCGAACCGGGGCCGACAGCAGCAAGGACTGTAACCTATACACACGCCTGCTTAGACCACGACGCCACACGACGCCCCACTATGGCATGTTTTAACTTACTATATTATGACGTTTTTGGAAGTTTTTATGACTTATTATACCATGTTGCTTTTTCACTTTTTTGCCATGCTATACTATGTAATTTTTTCAAATTTTTTGCCATACTATACTGTGTTATTTTTACTTTTAACGCCTTACTATACTATGACATCTTTGTAACTTATTATATTTTGATGTTTTTAATGGTTTTTTGTCATACTATACTATGTCGTTTTTTCACTTTTTTTGCCATACTATACTATGTCGTTTTTTTTTTACTTTTAACGCCTTACTATACTATTGCATCTTTATATCTTACTATGCAGTGACGTCTTTAATGATTTTTTGCCTTATTAAACTGTGTCGTTTTTTCAAATATTTTTCCATGCTATAATTTGTAATTTTTTCCAATTTTTTGCCATACTATACTATGTGTTTTTTTTACATTTTTTGCCATACTATACTATGTTGTTTTTTTTTTAATGCCTTACAATGCTATGACATCTTTGTAACTTACTATATTTAGATGTTTTTGATATTTTTTTGCCTTATTACACCATGTCGTTTTTTCACATTTTTTGCCATACTATACTATGTTGTCTTTTTTTTTTACTTTTAATGTCTTACTATACTATGACATCTTTGTAACTTACTATATTTTGATGTTTTTGATGGTTTTATGTCTTACTATACTATGTCGTTTATTTTTTCACATTTCATGCCATACTAAACTATGGTGTTTTTCCTTACTATAATATGACATCTTTGTAAATTACTGTACGTATTATGACGTATTTTGAAATTTTTATGCCTTATTACTATGTCTTTTTTTCAAATATTTGCCATACTATACTACTATGTGTTTTTTTTACATTTTTTTTTTTTTACTTTTTTGCCATGCTATACTATATGTTTTTGTACTATGTTGTTTTTTTTTAATGCTTTACAATGCTATGACATCTTTGTAACTTACTATATTTTGATGTTTCTGATGGTTTTATGTCTTACTATACTGTGTCGTTTTTTCACATTTTTTGCCATACTATACTATGTCGTTTTTTCACATTTCATGCCATACTAAACTCTGTTGTTTATTTTTACTTTTAATGCCTTAATATACTATTGCATCTTTATACCTTACTATGCAATGACATCTTTAATAGTTTTTTTAGCCTTATTATACTGTGTCGTTTTTTCAAATTTTTCGCCATGCTATACTATGTAATTTTTTCAAATTTTTTTCCATACTATACTATGTGTTTTTTTTTACTTTTAACGCCTTACTATACTATGACATCTTTGTAACTTATTATATTTTGATGTTTTTGATGGTTTTATGTCTTACTATACTATGTCGTTTTTTCACATTTTTTGCCATACTATACTATGTCGTTTTTTTTTTACTTTTAACGCCTTACTATACTATTGCATCTTTATATCTTACTATGCAGTGACGTCTTTAATGATTTTTTGCCTTATTATACTGTGATGTTTTTTCAAATATTTTGCCATGCTATAATATGTAATTTCTTCCAATTTTTTTGCCATACTATACTATGTGTTTTTTTTACTTTTAACGCCTTTCTATACTATGACATCTTTGTAACTTACTATATTTAGATGTTTTTGATGTTTTTATGTCTTACTATACTGTGTCGTTTTTTCAAATTTTTCACCATGCTATACTATGTAATCTTTTCAAATTTTTTTCCATACTATACTATGTGTTTTTTTTAACTTTTAACGCCTTACTATACTATGACATCTTTGTAACTTACTATATTTTGATGTTTTTGATGGTTTTATGTCTTACTATACTATGTAATTTTTTCCAATTTTTTGCCATACTATGTCTTTTTTTTTAACTTTTAACGTCTTACTTGCTTACTATATTTTGATGTTTTTTTTTTTTCTTAAAGTATATTTTTTTGGGCTTTTGTGCCTTTATTGGACAGGATAGTGGAGAGAGACAGGAAATGGGGAGGCAGAGAGGGGGAATGACTTTTTACTTTTAACGCCTTACTATGCTATGACATCTTCATAACTTACTATATTATGACGTTTTTGGAAGTTTGAATGCCTTACTATACCATGTTGCTTTTTTACTTTTTTGCCATGCTATACTGTGTAATTTTTTCAAATTTTTTGCCATACTATACTATGTCGTTTTTTTTTTACTTTTAATGCCTTACTATACTAATGCATCTTTATACCTTACTATGCAATGATGTCTTTAATGTTTTTTTGCCTTATTATACTGTGTAGTTTTTTCAAATTTTTTGCCATGCTAAACTATGTAATTTTTTAAATTTTTTGCCATGCTATACTATATGTTTTTGTTCTAAGTTGTTTTTTTTTTAATGCCTTACAATGCTATGACATCTTTGTAACTTACTATATTTAGATGTTTTTGATATTTTTTTGCCTTATTACACTATGTCGTTTTTTCACATTTCATGCCATACTAAACTCTGTCGTTTATTTTTACTTTTAACGCCTTAATATACTATTGCATCTTTATACCTTACTATGCAATGACATCTTTAATAGTTTTTTTAGCCTTATTATACTGTGTCGTTTTTTCAAGTTTTTCGCCATGCTATAATATGTCATTTCTTCCAATTTTTTACCATACTATACTATGTGTTTTTTTTACTTTTAACGCCTTACTATACTAATGCATCTTTATATCTTACTATGCAGTAAGGTCTTTAATGATTTTTTGCCTTATTATACTGTGTTGTTTTTTCAAATATTTTGCCATGCTATAATATGTAATTTTTTCCAATTTTTTGCCATACTATACTATGTGTTTTTTTTTACTTTTAACGCCTTACTATACTATGACATCATTGTAACTTACTATATTTTGATGTTTTTGATGTTTTTTTGCCTTACTATACTATGTCGTTTTTTCAAATTTTTTTCCATACTATACTATGTGTTTTTTTTTAACTTTTAACGCCTTACTATACTATGACATCTTTGTAACTTACTATATTTTGATGTTTTTGATGGTTTTATGTCTTACTATACTATGTAATTTTTTCCAATTTTTTGCCATACTATGTCTTTTTTTTTAACTTTTAACGTCTTACTTGCTTACTATATTTTGATGTTTTTGATGTTTTTTTTTTTTTGTCTTAAAGTATATTTTTTTGGGCTTTTGTGCCTTTATTGGACAGGATAGTGGAGAGAGACAGGAAATGGGGAGGCAGAGAGGGGGAATGACTTTTTACTTTTAACGCCTTACTATGCTATGACATCTTCATAACTTACTATATTATGACGTTTTTGGAAGTTTGAATGCCTTACTATACCATGTTGCTTTTTTACTTTTTTGCCATGCTATACTGTGTAATTTTTTCAAATTTTTTGCCATACTATACTATGTCGTTTTTTTTTTACTTTTAACGCCTTACTATACTAATGCATCTTTATACCTTACTATGCAATGATGTCTTTAATGTTTTTTTGCCTTATTATACTGTGTAGTTTTTTCAAATTTTTTGCCATGCTAAACTATGTAATTTTTTTAATTTTTTGCCATGCTATACTATATGTTTTTGTTCTAAGTTGTTTTTTTTTTTAATGCCTTACAATGCTATGACATCTTTGTAACTTACTATATTTAGATGTTTTTGATATTTTTTTGCCTTATTACACTATGTCGTTTTTTCACATTTCATGCCATACTAAACTCTGTCGTTTATTTTTACTTTTAACGCCTTAATATACTATTGCATCTTTATACCTTACTATGCAATGACATCTTTAATAGTTTTTTTAGCCTTATTATACTGTGTCGTTTTTTCAAGTTTTTCGCCATGCTATAATATGTCATTTCTTCCAATTTTTTACCATACTATACTATGTGTTTTTTTTACTTTTAACGCCTTACTATACTAATGCATCTTTATATCTTACTATGCAGTAAGGTCTTTAATGATTTTTTGCCTTATTATACTGTGTTGTTTTTTCAAATATTTTGCCATGCTATAATATGTAATTTTTTCCAATTTTTTGCCATACTATACTATGTGTTTTTTTTTACTTTTAACGCCTTACTATACTATGACATCATTGTAACTTACTATATTTTGATGTTTTTGATGTTTTTTTGCCTTACTATACTATGTCGTTTTTTCAAATTTTTTGGCATACTATACTATGTCGTTTTTTTCACTTTTAACGACTTACTCATACTGATGTCTATATACCTTGCTATATTATGACTTTCTTGACGTTTTTATGCCTTATTATAACATGTTGATTTTTCACTTTTTTGCCATACTATACTATGTCGTTTTTTCACATTTTATGCCATACTATACTATGTCGTTTATTTTTACTTTTAACGCCTTACTATATGATTAAATCTTTATACCTTACTAAACAATGAAGTCTATAATGGTTTTTTACCTTATTATAGTGTGTCGTTCTTTTCAAATTTTTTGCCATATATACTATGTTGTTTTTTCAAATTTTTTGCCATACTATACTATGTCGTTTTTTTCACTTTTAACGACTTACTCATACTGATGTCTATATACCTTGCTATATTATGACTTTCTTGACGTTTTTATGCCTTATTATACCATGTTGATTTTTCACTTTTTTGCCATACTATACTATGTCGTTTTTTCACATTTTATGCCATACTATACTATGTCGTTTTTTTTTTTTTTTACTTTTAACGCCTTACTATATGATTAAATCTTTATACCTTACTAAACAATGAAGTCTATAATGGTTTTTTACCTTATTATAGTGTGTCGTTCTTTTCAAATTTTTTGCCATATATACTATGTTGTTTTTTCAAATTTTTTGCCATACTATACTATGTCGTTTTTTTCACTTTTAACGACTTACTCATACTGATGTCTATATACCTTGCTATATTATGACTTTCTTGACGTTTTTATGCCTTATTATACCATGTTGATTTTTCACTTTTTTGCCATACTATACTATGTCGTTTTTTCACATTTTATGCCATACTATACTATGTCGTTTATTTTGACTTTTAACGCCTTACTATATGATTAAATCTTTATACCTTACTATACAATGAAGTCTATAATGGTTTTTTGCCTTATTATACTGTGTCGTTTTTTCAAATTTTTTGCCATACTATACTATGTCGTTTTTTCCAATTTTTTGCCATACTATACTGTGTGTTATTTTTACTTTTAACGCCTTACTATACTATGACATCTTTGTAACTTACTATATTTTGATGTTTTTAATGGTTTTTTGTCTTACTATACTATGTCGTTTTTTCACTTTTTTGCCATACTATACTATGTCATTTTTTTTTTTACTTTTAACGCCTTACTATACTATTGCATCTTTATATCTTACTATGCAGTAAGGTCTTTAATGATTTTTTGCCTTATTATACTGTGTTGTTTTTTCAAATATTTTGCCATGCTATAATATATAATTTTTTCCAATTTTTTGCCATACTATACTATGTGTTTTTTTTTACTTTTAACGCCTTACTATACTATGACATCATTGTAACTTACTATATTTTGGTGTTTTTGATGTTTTTTTGCCTTACTATACTATGTCGTTTTTTCAAATTTTTTGGCATACTATACTATGTCGTTTTTTTCACTTTTAACGACTTACTCATACTGATGTCTATATACCTTGCTATATTATGACTTTCTTGACGTTTTTATGCCTTATTATAACATGTTGATTTTTCACTTTTTTGCCATACTATACTATGTCGTTTTTTCACATTTTATGCCATACTATACTGTGTGTTATTTTTACTTTTAACGCCTTACTATACTATGACATCATTGTAACTTACTATATTTTGATGTTTTTGATGTTTTTTTGCCTTACTATACTATGTCGTTTTTTTCACTTTTAACGACTTACTCATACTGATGTCTATATACCTTGCTATATTATGACTTTCTTGACGTTTTTATGCCTTATTATAACATGTTGATTTTTCACTCTTTTGCCATACTATACTATGTCGTTTTTTCACATTTTATGCCATACTATACTATGTCGTTTATTTTGACTTTTAACGCCTTACTATATGATTAAATCTTTATACCTTACTAAACAATGAAGTCTATAATGGTTTTTTACCTTATTATAGTGTGTCGTTTTTTTCAAATTTTTTGCCATATATACTATGTCGTTTTTTCAAATTTTTTGCCGTACTATAATATGTCTTTTTCTTTAATTTTAACGCCTTACTATGCTATGACATCTTTTAACTCACTATATTATGACGTTTTTGGAAGTTTTTATGCCTTATTATACCATGATGCTTTTTCAAATTTGCCATACTATACTAATGCATCTTTATACCTTACTATGCAGTAAGGTCTTTAATGATTTTTTGCCTTATTATACTGTGTTGTTTTTTCAATAATTTTGCCATGCTATAATATGTAATTTTTCCAATTTTTTGCCATACTATACTATGTGGTTTTTTTTACTTTTAACGCCTTACTATACTATGACATCATTGTAACTTACTATATTTTGATGTTTTTGATGTTTTTTTGCCTTACTATACTATGTCGTTTTTTCAAATTTTTTGGCATACTATACTATGTCGTTTTTTTCACTTTTAACGACTTACTCATACTGATGTCTATATACCTTGCTATATCATGACTTTCTTGACGTTTTTATGCCTTATTATAACATGTTGATTTTTCACATTTTATGCCATACTATACTATGTCGTTTATTTTGACTTTTAACGCCTTACTATATGATTAAATCTTTATACCTTACTAAACAATGAAGTCTATAATGGTTTTTTACCTTATTATAGTGTGTCGTTCTTTTCAAATTTTTTGCCATATATACTATGTTGTTTTTTCAAATTTTTTGCCATACTATACTATGTCGTTTTTTTCACTTTTAACGACTTACTCATACTGATGTCTATATACCTTGCTATATTATGACTTTCTTGACGTTTTTATGCCTTATTATAACATGTTGATTTTTCACTTTTTTGCCATACTATACTATGTCGTTTTTTCACATTTTATGCCATACTATACTATGTCGTTTATTTTGACTTTTAACGCCTTACTATATGATTAAATCTTTATACCTTACTAAACAATGAAGTCTATAATGGTTTTTTACCTTATTATAGTGTGTCGTTTTTTCAAATTTTTTGCCATATATACTATGTTGTTTTTTCAAATTTTTTGCCATACTATACTATGTCGTTTTTTTCACTTTTAACGACTTACTCATACTGATGTCTATATACCTTGCTATATTATGACTTTCTTGACGTTTTTATGCCTTATTATAACATGTTGATTGTCACTTTTTTGCCATACTATACTATGTCGTTTTTTCAAATTTTTTGCCGTACTGTAATATGTCTTTTTCTTTAATTTTAACGCCTTACTATGCTATGACATCTTTTAACTCACTATATTATGACGTTTTTGGAAGTTTTTATGCCTTATTATACCATGATGCTTTTTCAAATTTGCCATACTATACTAATGCATCTTTATACCTTACTATGCAGTAAGGTCTTTAATGATTTTTTGCCTTATTATACTGTGTTGTTTTTTCAATAATTTTGCCATGCTATAATATGTAATTTTTTCCAATTTTTTGCCATACTATACTATGTGTTTTTTTTTACTTTTAACGCCTTACTATACTATGACATCATTGTAACTTACTATATTTTGGTGTTTTTGATGTTTTTTTGCCTTACTATACTATGTCGTTTTTTCAAATTTTTTGGCATACTATACTATGTCGTTTTTTTCACTTTTAACGACTTACTCATACTGATGTCTATATACCTTGCTATATTATGACTTTCTTGACGTTTTTATGCCTTATTATAACATGTTGATTTTTCACTTTTTTGCCATACTATACTATGTCGTTTTTTCACATTTTATGCCATACTATACTATGTCGTTTATTTTGACTTTTAACGCCTTACTATATGATTAAATCTTTATACCTTACTAAACAATGAAGTCTATAATGGTTTTTAACTTATTATAGTGTGTCGTTTTTTTCAAATTTTTTGCCATATATACTATGTTGTTTTTTCAAATTTTTTGCCATACTATACTATGTCGTTTTTTTCACTTTTAACGACTTACTCATACTGATGTCTATATACCTTGCTATATTATGACTTTCTTGACGTTTTTATGCCTTATTATAACATGTTGATTTTTCACTTTTTTGCCATACTATACTATGTCGTTTTTTCACATTTTATGCCATACTATACTGTGTGTTATTTTTACTTTTAACGCCTTACTATACTATGACATCATTGTAACTTACTATATTTTGATGTTTTTGATGTTTTTTTGCCTTACTATACTATGTCGTTTTTTTCACTTTTAACGACTTACTCATACTGATGTCTATATACCTTGCTATATTATGACTTTCTTGACGTTTTTATGCCTTATTATAACATGTTGATTTTTCACTCTTTTGCCATACTATACTATGTCGTTTTTTCACATTTTATGCCATACTATACTATGTCGTTTATTTTGACTTTTAACGCCTTACTATATGATTAAATCTTTATACCTTACTAAACAATGAAGTCTATAATGGTTTTTTACCTTATTATAGTGTGTCGTTTTTTCAAATTTTTTGCCATATATACTATGTCGTTTTTTCAAATTTTTTGCCGTACTATAATATGTCTTTTTCTTTAATTTTAACGCCTTACTATGCTATGACATCTTTTAACTCACTATATTATGACGTTTTTGGAAGTTTTTATGCCTTATTATACCATGATGCTTTTTCAAATTTGCCATACTATACTAATGCATCTTTATACCTTACTATGCAGTAAGGTCTTTAATGATTTTTTGCCTTATTATACTGTGATGTTTTTTCAATAATTTTGCCATGCTATAATATGTAATTTTTTCCAATTTTTTGCCATACTATACTATGTGGTTTTTTTTACTTTTAACGCCTTACTATACTATGACATCATTGTAACTTACTATATTTTGATGTTTTTGATGTTTTTTTGCCTTACTATACTATGTCGTTTTTTCAAATTTTTTGGCATACTATACTATGTCGTTTTTTTCACTTTTAACGACTTACTCATACTGATGTCTATATACCTTGCTATATCATGACTTTCTTGACGTTTTTATGCCTTATTATAACATGTTGATTTTTCACTTTTTTGCCATACTATACTATGTCGTTTTTTCACATTTTATGCCATACTATACTATGTCGTTTATTTTGACTTTTAACGCCTTACTATATGATTAAATCTTTATACCTTACTAAACAATGAAGTCTATAATGGTTTTTTACCTTATTATAGTGTGTCGTTCTTTTCAAATTTTTTGCCATATATACTATGTTGTTTTTTCAAATTTTTTGCCATACTATACTATGTCGTTTTTTTCACTTTTAACGACTTACTCATACTGATGTCTATATACCTTGCTATATTATGACTTTCTTGACGTTTTTATGCCTTATTATAACATGTTGATTTTTCACTTTTTTGCCATACTATACTATGTCGTTTTTTCACATTTTATGCCATACTATACTATGTCGTTTATTTTGACTTTTAACACCTTACTATATGATTAAATCTTTATACCTTACTAAACAATGAAGTCTATAATGGTTTTTTACCTTATTATAGTGTGTCGTTCTTTTCAAATTTTTTGCCATATATACTATGTTGTTTTTTCAAATTTTTTGCCATACTATACTATGTCGTTTTTTTCACTTTTAACGACTTACTCATACTGATGTCTATATACCTTGCTATATTATGACTTTCTTGACGTTTTTATGCCTTATTATAACATGTTGATTGTCACTTTTTTGCCATACTATACTATGTCGTTTTTTCACATTTTATGCCATACTATACTATGTCGTTTTTTCACATTTTATGCCATACTATACTATGTCGTTTATTTATACTTTTAACGCCTTACTATATGATTAAATCTTTATACCTTACTAAACAATGAAGTCTATAATGGTTTTTTGCCTTATTATACTGTGTCGTTTTTTCAAATTTTTTGCCATATATACTATGTCGTTTTTTCAAATTTTTTGCCATACTATACTATGTCGTTTTTTTCAATTTTTTGCCATACTATACTATGTGTTTTTTTTTTACTTTTAACACCTTACTATAATATGACATCTTTGTAAATTACTGTACGTATTATGACGTATTTTGAAATTTTTATGCCTTATTACTATGTCTTTTTTTCAAATATTTGCCATACTATACTATGTGTTTTTTTTTTTACTTTTAACGCCTTACTATACAATGACATCTTTGTAACTTACTATATTTTGATGTTTTTGATGGTTTTATGTCTTACTATACTATGTCGTTTTTTCACATTTTTTGGCATACTATACTATGGTGTTTTTTCACATTTTTTGCTATACTATACTATGTTGTTTTTTTTTTACTTTTAACGCCTTACTATACTATTGCATCTTTATACCTTACTATGCAATGACGTCTTTAATGATTTTTTGCCTTATTATACTGTTGTTTTTTCAAATATTTTGCCATGCTATTATATGTCATTTTTTAAATTTTTTGCCATACTATACTATGTCGTTTTTTCAAATTTTTTGCCATACTATAATATGTCTTTTTCTTTAATTTTAATGCCTTACTATGCTATGACATCTTTTAACTCACTATATTATGACGTTTTTGGAAGTTTTTATGCCTCATTATACCATGATGCTTTTTCACTTTTTTGCCATGCTATACTGTGTAATTTATTTCAAATTTGCCATACTATACTAATGCATCTTTATACCTTACTATGCAGTGATGTCTTTAATGATTGTTTGCCTTATTATACTGTGTCGTTTTTTCAAATATTTTGCCATGCCATGTAATTTTTCAAATTGTTTGCCATACTATACTATGTGTTTTTTTTACTTTTAACGCCTTACTATACTATGACATCTTTGTAACTTCCTATATTTTGATGTTTTTGATATTTTTTTGCCTTATTACACTATGTCGTTTTTTCACATTTTTTTCCATACTATACTATGTTGTTTTTTCTTTTACTTTTACTATACTGTGTATTTTTTTCAAATTTGTTGCCATACTATACTATGTTATTCTTTTTTTACTTTTAACGCCTTACTATGCTATGACATCTTTGTAACTTACTATATTATGACGTTTTTGGAAGTTTGAATGCTTTATTATAAGCATTTAAGCAGTTTTCAAATTTTTACTATGGTGTTTTTTCAAATTTTTTGCCATACTATAATATGTTGTTTTATTTTTACTTTTAACGCCTTGCTATACTATTGCATCTTTATACATTACTATACAATGACGTCTTTAATGTTTTTTTGCCTTATTTTACTATGTCGTTTTTTCAAATTTTGTGCCATACTATACTATGTGGTTTTTTCACGTTTTTTGCCATACTATACTGTGTGGTGTTTTTTACTTTTAACGCCTTACTATACTATGACATCTTTGCAACTCACTATATAATGACGTATTTTGAAGTTTTTATGCCTTATTATACTAAGTTGTTTTTTTTACATTTTTTTCTATGGTGTTTTTTTCCGCTTTTAACACCTTACTCATACTGACGTCTATATACCTTACCATATTGTGATGTTTTTTGACGTTTTTATGCCTTATTATACCATGTTGATTTTTCACTTTTTTGCCATACTGTACTACGTCGTTTTTTCAAATTTTTTGCCATACTATACCATGTCTTTTTCTTTACTTTTAACACCTTACTATGCTATGACATCTTTGTAACTTACTATATTATGACGATTTTGGAAGTTTGAATGCCTTATTATAATAAGTCATTTTTTCTAATTTTTTGCCATACTATACTATGTCGTTTTTATTTTTTACTTTTAATGCCTTACTATGCTATGACATCTTTATACCTTACTATACAACGAAGACTTCAATGGTTTTTTGCCTTACTATACTATGTCGTATTTTCGAATTTTTTGCCATACTATACTGTGTGATTTTTTTTACTTTTAACGCCTTACTATACTATGACATCTTTGTAACTCACTATATTATGACGTATATTGAAGTTTTTATGCCTTATTATACAAAGTTGATTTTTCACTTTTTTGCCATACTATACTATGTCTTTTTCTTTACTTTTAACACCTTACTATGCTATGACATCTTTGTAACTTACTATATTATGACGATTTTGGAAGTTTGAATGCCTTATTATAATAAGTCATTTTTTCTAATTTTTTGCCATACTATACTATGTCGTTTTTTCTAATTTTTTGCCATACTATACTATGTCTTTTTTTTTTACTTTTAACGCCTTACTATGTTATTATGTCTTTATACCTTACTATGCAATGACGTCTTTAATGATTTTTTGCCTTATTATACTGTTGTTTTTTCAAATATTTTGCCATGCTATACTATGGTGTTTTTTTTTGCTTTTAATGCCTTACTCATACTGACGTCTATATACCTTACCATATTATGACGTTTTTTGAAGTTTTTATGCTTTATTATACTTTGTCATTTTTTCAAATTTTTTGCCATACTATACTATGTCGTTTTTTTTTTTACTTTTAATGCCTTACTATGCTATGACATCTTTATACCTTACTATACAACGAAGACTTCAATGGTTTTTTGCCTTACTATACTATGTCGTATTTTAGAATTTTTTGCCATACTATACTGTGTGATTTTTTTTACTTTTAACGCCTTACTATACTATGACATCTTTGTAACTCACTATATTATGACGTATATTGAAGTTTTTATGCCTTATTATACAAAGTTGTTTTTTCACCTTTTTTGCCATACTATACTGTTTATTTTTATTTTTACCGCCTTACTTTACTATTACATCTTCATACCTTACTATACAATTACGTCTTTAATGTTTTTTTTGCCTTATTAAACTATGATGTTTTTATTAAATTTTTTTGCTTTACTATACTATGAGACCTCTAGCCATACTATACTATGACTTTTTTATGACATTTTTTTATTTACTATAATATGACCTTTTTATAACATTTTTTGCCTTACTATACTATGACCTTTTTATGACATTTTTGCCTTACTATACAATGACTTTTTTATGACTTTTTTTTGCCTTACTCTACTATGACACTTTTATGCCTTACTATACTATGACGTTTTTATGACACTTTTATGAAATTTTTTTGCCTTACTATACTATGATGTTTTTATTAAATTGTTTTGCCTTACTATACTATGACTTTTATATGCCACTTTTTGCCTTAGTATACTGTGACGTTTTTATGACATTTCATGCCTTACTATACAATTATGTGTCTAACAAATTTTATGCCTTTAATAGACTATGACATTTTTTGACATTTTATGCCTTTAATATACTATGATATTTTTATGAAATTCTTTGCCTTATCATGACGTTTTTATGACATACAATACTATGACGTTTTTATGACATTCTATGAACGTGTTTATGACTTTTTTTTAATCCCTTTTTATACTATGATTTTTTATGCTTTACTATACTATGACATTTCTCAACTTAAACATACATGTGTATCTTTTATATGTACACATATAATATGAACATATACTGAAAGGCTTTGGGATGGATATATATTTATTTTACATATGTCTATAATATGAACAGACATACCACCATACGTGTTTACATTAGCTTGACTTATATGTCAATATATGATATTGTTCCAATTTCTATCAGGTTTCATATGTAATTTTTACATATATAGGCTATACTTTGATTACATGATTTTACTTTATATGTATTTCATATATGGAAAATAAACACATGTACATATATTACATTTGCCTATAGGCATTCCTGAATGTAAATTCAGGTCTTATATGTTGATAAACAGTTTGGTTGATGGCATTAAAAAGCCAATCTCTTTGATTTGGAGGGGTGGCAAGGTTGTTGCGTCCCTACCAATGTTGAGACCAAACCTACGCCCTTGCAATTAAGTTAAGGTTGTTGAACAGCCATGGATAAAAGAAACATAAACTTCTAGTTTCACATGGATATTTCTGTTTTTTTGACCCATCCATCTGCCCAAACTTCCTCCTGCTCTCGTCAATATGCATAGACTTGATGTTGTCTAACAACAAAATATAAGTATGGGTCATAATAACCTGCTGTACAGATGATCTATGGACTTGTTTTTTACAGGACAGTCTCACTGGACATTGAAGTGACTCACTATCACAAAGTATTACAAGACACATTGGTACAGCTTGCTAGCGTGTTTATTTCAGTAGAAGAAATTAATTGATAGAAATAGAAGCAAAACAAGAGTCAACACTGGCATTGCTTTCCACCACTGGAGACAGCTTTTGGTGAATAAAGGTATGACGTTTGATACTGAACTCAAAACATGTATTCTAGACTTGTAAGTAAACACCTGCTGTTATTTCTAACATTGGCTATGTAGCAATGGCAAACACTTATACATAGCACCTCTTTAATGTAACAAACTTAGTAAACTTAAATGAAAATGATGTTTTTTGAGTCAATATTTAGAAAATCCAGAGTAAATGAGCAGCTCACATTCATCACTACATCTTGTTGTAGTGCTAGGTTAACAAATACATTTAATACAACATACAATTAAAATATGAAAATGATATAGACAAATATACAACAACTTTGGACAGAAAACATAGCTTAGCATACACTGCTAACACAAGATATTTTTAAGATCATCACTATTTGATGTATTTTTTACAGCACAGTTCACTTCTGTGAAAGCATGATGCACAAAACAGTACATGGCCCGAGGAGTGTGAGGTAGGTCTGGCAACAAGATGTTGGGAAAAACAAGAAGAACTCATAGTACGCCAGCTCTGTCGGGATTACAGGGTACTTTTCCTCTGTAAAACACTCTTCATAGGCTACTTCCAGTCAAAGATTGTGAGGAATTTAGGAGAACTGTCACAGAACATATAATGCTGTTTTTGCAAGAGGTAGATCCATATGTCCAAACAGCGTAAATAACTACTGTATGTACATGAAGAGTCAGCAGTGAAAACACAAATGACAATCATTAGAGCATTTTGGAAAATGAGTCTATGACAAAGAGAAACATCAAAATAGCTCATGGGAACTGCGTAGATCTGGCAAAAAGGAACCATTTATACAGATAAATTAATATTTCATTTCCTTAATTTAAGGATATAAAGATACATTTCATAAGGCTGTGCAAATATGAAGAACTGAAGCTCAAGCAAGTCTCAAGTTCTGTGAGGCTTTGATTGCTTTGAGCTAAGAGCTAACATCAGCATGCTAACATGCTCACAAATTACATTGTCAATATACTGATGCTCTGCAGGCATAATGTTTGCCATGTTCACTATCTTAGCTCATTGTATTAGCATGCTAACATTTCATAATTAGCTCAAAGAAGAGAAAGTACCTCTGAGGTTGATGGGAATTTCATTAGTTTTGCAGTTGAAAAATTAAATAAGTAAGTGTTGTATGAATAGTCAGGGGAATCACCACAGTGATTACAAATCATTGTCTCTAGACCATGAATATCTGTACAAAAATGTAATCGTTTGGGCATATAATAAATACCGTACCATAAACTAAGAGTAGACTATATGTAAAGCATTCATTTCAAGGTTGCTTGTGAAATACCAGTGTATACAATCTCAGTGATACCATATACAAATTATATTCATTTAGAGTGGTAATAAAGCATCAGTAGTATAGGGCAGTGCAAGTCAGGAATGTATTGTGTTTGTGATGTTTTTAACACATAAGGTAAAACATCAGAAATCAGACATGAATGTCTTAATGTAAAAATCACATACTCACACACACTCACACTCACACTCACACACTCACACACACACACACACACACACACACACACTCACACTCACACACACACACACACACACACACACACACACACACACACACACACACACACACACACACACACACACACACACACACACACACACAAGTCTGGATATTCATGATAATATGGGGAGTCTGGGCTAAAGTCATGAGTATTTCTTAATTTCTAAATGTGATTGCAAAGTATAATTTAATTAAGTCATCCACTGTAGGCACAACAAGTGGTGGCATCTGTGGTGTGATGATGTCGAGCCAACCTTTCACTGTGAATCAATGTGATTCCTTGACCAAAAAAAAATTTGTTTGACTGAGTTTGTTCTTGGAATATTAATATGGTCTCGTAGTAACCTCAGTGATGACAATTTAAATTAAATCTGCTTTTTGTTATTCGATCGCTCTCTCATGTCCACGGAAGTAATGGTAGTAAGCAGAAAGGGGGCAGCTCTGCAGCTGGATTGAAACACAGTTTTGAACCCAGTACCACGTGTCAGTCACCAATTAGAGTCATATTAGTAAAGTCTACACAGTAATTGTCTTTAATCTGTGGTCCAAATCTCAAGTGCATGATAATCCGACAATGGAAACAAATTAAGGAGCAGAACAAAGCAGAGAACAACAAGACCACAAGATTGAAATCTTCTACATTTGTCAGTAAAACTTGGTTTGGGAGTGAAAACTGACCACAGAAAAGGGGCTACATTTCAATACAGGCTCGACCAGTTGGCTATATTCAGCTCGTTTCTACTGGCTTCCAGTAACACATAAAAGAGGCAATTACAAAGCTTTGGTCAAACTTCAAGAGAGAAATCCAATGATCTCAGATTAAGAACAGGCTGTCAGTCACATGTTTGGGAAACATTTCTCTTGGGAAGGAGTCCACCGCTGAGAGTGCCGACTAACACAGCGGTCCTGTCAAATAAGGATGGGTCACACACCCTCACCATCCATATAGTATGAAAGTCAAAATATCCTCATGGTTTTACTGTGAATGTGAAGGCTGTGACGTTTCCAGACCACTGTGAGAATAGCCAAAAATGAGTCACAGTCACAGAGCAGGGCACCATGGAGGCTCAGAGTACTGCTATTTCATGGCTGTATGTGCTTATATATCATTAACCTAAAAGAGAAGAAATATTTGCATTTTGCAGATTTAAAATAAAATAAAATTTGAGAAGAGAAGAGAAGGCACCCCATTTCATTAGTGGACAACCATAGAGTCTAAAAGGATTTGCAGCATGTTGGGAAACAGCCTATTCCTCTCATTGTTGGGATTGGGTGCTGGTGCAACTGAGCAACTCTTTTGACCTCCACCAACCACACCCATTAGTGATTCTGTTTTCTCAGAGCACACTAAAGAAAAGTTCAGATGGTAAAAACAATTCCTGTGAGGAATGCAATACATAAGTATGATGCTGACCTGTTTGCGTACATCTGTGCATCTGTGGTAGGTACACATGTAGAAAGTACATAGTGTATGTGTATTAGGAGCTACATTGTGTTTAAAGAATTCACGGATTTCTGACAACACCAACTTTTAGGGCTCACTAAGGAGGCTCTGTTCATTTATTTATACAAGAGAAAGGCAAGGGTAGATTGTTGCTTTACTGTTGGACCGTCTCATTCTGTCTCAGTATATTTTCTGTGCCATTGAATAAAGTGAACTCAGTTTTCTACAAAAACTTTGCTGTATTCAGACACACACACACACCTCGGTTAGACCACACTTTTCAGCCACAATCCCAGCCTCTCTCTCCTTTCTGTACAGATAAACTGAAAAAAATTGTCCAAATTATCCAGGACATTATTTCAGGACAGATATGTTGCTGTTGAGTGCAGCTCCAAGGTAACTGTACCCGTCTGATGACGACTAACAAAATGTTACTTCCATCGTTTTGGGCCGACCTTTGGGTGACCTGACCCTTCATGCTATGTCTGATAGCTGCAGGAGACAGGAAATGATGAAGTAGTACAAGTATAAGCATCACAACACAATAAGGACTTTACACAGGCCTCAGGGATCAGAAAGCAGCGTGTTGCAGATTGATGTGTGTATTCTACATTAAAGTTTTAACAACCATTTTAGAGTGTCTGTTTTCCTTCACAGATGAAGCTTTGTACTCTTGTAACGTGAAGACATCTCATGCTGTGGTATAAATTTGACCCTTGAAAAACAAATATTTTCCTGTCACAGAGACTTTCAGAACTGGATTTCCTCCAAATAAAAGTGAAGACAGCTTGTGGGTCAGAGCCTTGCCACATATGACGATGCTGACAGTGACGGATGGGAACAAAGCATTTCCCAAGAAAAAAAAGCACCCTGACCTCCTAATAGAGGTTATTTGTTTTCAGGCATGAAGTCATGTACCAAACAGTGTGGTATAAATATAAAATCTACTAACTCCATATCTGCTCTGATAATTATGTGCTACATATAAAGCCAGTTAGCTTAACATAAAGGCTTGAAATGAGGGGAGATAGCCTGGCTCTGTCCAAAAGCGTATTTCCTAAAATGTCAAAATATTGCTTTAGACACTCGACAGGAATGCCATTTTGGAAGAAAGAGGCGATTCTTCACTGATGGCTGTAGGATCGTTTTCCTTCTCGCAGGAGGTGAGAGTGCGGGGTCAGCAGTGGTACAGCGCCCCACAGCTGGTAGAGATCCTGTCTGCTGCTATATGACATGGTTGGAATTCAACCAGGAGTATCCCTGTAGGCAAAGCAGGTTTATTTGTGTAGCGGCTTTTAAACAGAGAAGAGATTGAAAGACAGTTACACAAGGCATAAAAATACATTAAAACAACACATACAAGAGCATCAGGAAGGAGAACAAAATAAAATACAGTATAGATTGAAATCAAATAAAAATAGATAAAACAAGGTATGTGTAGCTCCCCTGAGCACCCAGCTGCACCAAGAACATAACCAATGTTTTGTCTATGGATATTGGAGGTATAATATCTTCCATCCATAATACTTTAACATATAGATGTCAAACAAAGTGTAGGGAGCGTCCTAAACCAACCGTATCGCACATACTATACTGTGTTACCCGAAGATTTGTGACCACCTTGAACATAAACAAACCTCACACTCTGTGCGGCTGCAGTGCTACTCCTTGTCAAAACTCATGTTGATCAATTTGATAAATAAAGAAAGAATGTTTTACACTGTAATGGTTGAGTGAACCCAGTAACTCAATAGCTTGGTTTGAGGACTTTTGATAAACACGCCAACATTCTCAAAACCATATAATTTGTACACATAAAAAAGTGGGAATTCTGAAATACCTCCTGTCTACTGCACAGTTGTTTTTCTAGACCCGACAGCGTTTTGCACAGGCTGTATGTAATTCACTGAGTGTTTCAAACAGAACATGTCACTTAGACCTTAGTACTGTCTGTGAGTTCATTATCCATAAGTGACTATGAGCCTATGCTTTCAGCTGCCAGGGACAGCACGCAGGGGCAAAGCAGCAAACTTACCAGCACAGAAAAATGCTGCCAGTTTTTGTTTCTCGTAGCACTGCCAGGGCAGAGAAGAATAAACTGAGTGGCACTCAGTGGAGTGCATTCCTTCACCAAGGCCAAACAATCCTACACGCGTCTGTCAGACCCCTGTTATTATCTGGATCTGCACCAAATTATACAAAGCCTTATAGATCTCAACACCATGACGATGTGCAACTTTTTCTCTTTACATCAAGAGCCATACATTATTTCCTGAGAAATTGACAAAAATATCTAAATGACCCAGTGATGACTTTGTGTGAGAGGTCTGAATGATTAATCCTCAACTTCTGCCAGCGTCTGCCAATTTCCCCCCTATCTCCCTATCTCGCAATGTTAAGGAATGTGATAAAAGAAATTCCTGGATCAGCCTCTTCAACTGGATCAGCACCAAAATCTAATGGGCATATCCCTGGCCCATGCCTCATTCCTCCACCAGGTTTGGTCCAAATCAGTCCATTATTTTTTTACATTTACATTACAATGTATTTACTCATATAGCAGATGCTTTTATCCAATGAAGGAGAAGTGCACATTTTTTTGTGTGATCCTGCTGATAAACAAACAAACCAACAAACATGGGTGAAAAACACAACCTCTAAGGTAATGAGAAGTTGGAGTGCAACAGCACAGTGTACTGTAATACAATGCTTAATATGTGATAATACCAGATATCTTTTTAAAGAGCTGAAGGGGCTGTGGCAGCTTTAATTTGAGTGTTAACATTCACATCAGAAGAACAGTTTAACAAATGTAGTAATTTTTTATTCCAATTTTAGGAGGCTAAAAATGGGTTAGTATAGAGTTAAATAAAGTCATCATAGTCAATATTTGGTGGCAAACGCTTTTTAGTCAGTGTCCAACTGAAGCCTGCAAACCACAGACATCAACCTGATTTCATGTCTTGCCGGTTTCAGGGGCTTTTTGTTCTCAGTCTCCTCTTCATTGAAACCCATGCTCAATCAGTTTGAGGTCAAGTGACTGACTTTCTCAAAACTATCCTAGTAGAATGAACCCCAGAACTGTATGGTGTTATTGTCATGCTGCATCAGCCTCAAATTTAGGAAATGGGTATGAAAGGTTGTACATATTTAATCTTTATCAATAGTGAATATTGATCTCTAAGCCCTCAAACACCAAGAAAGCTAAAACTCACAACTTTAACCAGCACTAAGGTGCTGGAGTGCAGAGACAAACAGAAGAAAATCAATCTTGATAATACATCGACTGTATATGCATGTATTTCTAGTTACACACAGTTAAAGCCTTAAGCTGCTCTGTTTGCCATATGGCCCAGTCTTACTGTTATGATTATTTTTTCACATTGGGGTGCAGTAGATTGATATTACTGTTGAAATGGGAAAAAACAATCTCTGCACATGAGAAATGAGATTCTTCACAAGCTGCATGCTCCAGTTTTTACACAACTGCAGCAGTCGGACTCCTCCTGTCAGTTTGGGGGAGAGGAGAGAAAAGTGTGAAAAGACTAGAAAACAGCTGCAATGAGCACAAGGAATTACAATCAACTCGGGAGACTTGTCATAGAGAGTAAAACAATCCATTTTTGTGGCTCTTTTTTTCTCTACGTAGCAGTTTAGCTCCTAACAGTGTACAGCTGGCTTCAGTGTGAAACTACAGTATCTAAAAGTCTGCCAGTAAATTATCATTAACACTGATATAATATCACTGTGAAAACAAACGTTTACATAGATAGCATTGACTTAACAGATTGCCATTCTGGTATATCCTGTGTGTATGACAAGGTATTTTTCTGCAGGAAACATGAGCTTAAGATGGTGCAGACAGTAGTTTAATACACAACTATAACAAACTTCAATCACAGGATGTGTGCTGCCTTCAAATGTGAAATCTTGAAATCTTATTTTTGTATTTCCAATGTCTTTAGAGAATCTATAAAGACATCCAAAATGATCGTAAAGAGACACAAAACAACCACAAATGGATGCAAAACAATGACGAAAAGACTCAAAACGACCACACAGAGAAACAAATGACCTCAAAGAGACACAAATGAAATCAAAAAGATGTAAAACGACTACAAGCAAAGCATTTCGTGGTTTGGAGTCTCTTTCAGTCTGTGGCGCTTACCCCCATGTAGGAGGGCCAGGAGACCTATTGCATGTCTCTGCCCAGGGTAGGTGAAGCAGGAGGTGACAACTGGCAGAAACATGATTTACCTGCATTCTTGTGCTGCTCAGAGGATCAGATTACAGCTTCTAAACATGAGGTGGAACAATCTAGAAATGGTGAGCCCTTCTCTATGAGACGTGTGTTTGTGTTTGTTGTTTCCTCTTGAAGATCATAAGACAGATGACCCATAAAAGTATGAAGTATAATTAACTCCACACAAAGCTTAAAACAGTTGCAAGATCACAGGCCTATATTTTCACAGCTGGTTATCGAATTTTAATTACATTTATTGCCGTTTTCAAGAATAAAACAGGGATGAAAGGGGTGAACGTGAACAAAAGCAAAACTTAAAGGGGTCAGTGGGATGTAGAGTTCTTCTCAAACCTAACTTTCCTTCCTGTCCTTCTGTTAATGCTTTGTTTTTTTATTATAACAATAAACTGTTCTCAGGGAAAAATTTGTTTTTCTTTTTTCAAATGAACTTAGTGATGATGTGATCAGCTTTACTTCATTACTCATAGAGATAATCCAGATTCCTTCCACAGAAAAGATAAGTCATACAGCAGCACAAAATCCATCACACTAAAAGACCAAAACATAAAACCCAGCAAGTAACAACTAGTTTTACCACCTGATGTCTCATCTATTACAATGTTCAGAAGTACTTTCTTCATATTTGACTTTTTGCAGAAACGTCACAAATAGGAGAATCATTGGCAAAGTGTTTATTTTAATCCTTTTAAAATGACACAAAATAGACCATGTATGGAAAATAAAACGTCTCTCATTTCCATAATTAATATGAGGACCTCAGAAACCCACATCAGATGTACGAGTTGGCTACTACCTTCACTGATGTTATTCATCTCATAGTTCAAAGCAAATATGAATATTTCCCTTTCAGTTTGGTAACATTTGGTAACCCTAATCTTAATCCTTTTGGCAACGGTCCTACGTGTGAAAGTCAAGACGGCTGCTGTGCTAATGCACTTCAACAACTACCAGGCTGCTGCGTGCGTTTCCACATGCATCTCATCCATAAACTGAAAAAGACCGTTTTAATTTCATGACAATGCACGGACATGGGAAAACAAATGGAGAAAAAAAAACTCTTATTAAAAGCAGATAAAAAAGTATAATTCAGTGACCAAGTGAATGGAAATAAAAACCCAAAACATGTTCACCTTTGTATGAAAATTAGCACACGGCCAGAGGACATCAACTGCTAGTTCAACGGCTCTTATTAAAATTGAATTGACATGCAAGCTTACACAGTATACAACAGCTTTATGCTCTGATTATATCGTTGTTGAAATTTGGTTCAGAGAAGTTATTTCTTTCAATTTTGTCCAACTGAAAACTTTTCACAAGCACAGACAAAGTTCATCCAATGATCAATTTCTTAAAATCATTATACATTTGTATTTTGGCTCTGATTAGGCAGTTCACTCACCTACAGCCTTATGTGAACAGACTCAGTGCCAGCTGCAGCCCGGTGGGACATCACACTCACAAAATTCACTTCAGTAACTCTGCGTTGAGCTATCGATATAAGTAGAGGTTTGGCAGCAGCTACAACCACATACAGTCAGTAAAGGGACAAAAAGAAAAAGCGGCCGGCCTCAAAGAAGTGCTGCAGACAAATAACACGGTACCATACCAGTATAGCAACACATTGATCAGTGTTTAAAAAAAAGTTACAAAAACGCTTTCCTATAAAAATATATTGTTAAATATACAAGACATGCATGTTAGAAATATATGACGGACCAAACACAACACAAAACAACTTATTTCCACAAGCAAAAAAAACAAACAAAACAAGTTAACCCTGTATTATCAGCATTAAATGTTCAACTTTTGTTGTTAAAATAAGTTCAAGTTTCTTTTTTTATCGTTTAAACACTTCATTGTTCAAATGGGCAAATTATGCTAAAAAAAAACATTAGAGAAACAGGATTAAATTGAGGTTTGATTTTTTTTTATCAGTTTTCTCCAGCACAAAAATGATTTGTTGATTAATCGATGAGTTGATTGATAGAAAAACAGTAAAAATGTTTAAAAAGTCGCAACCTAAAATTTTGAGGTTTTGGTTTCAGTATCAATATCATGTAACATCCATTTCATTATTGTGTAATAAACCGAATTGTTTAAAAAAAAGAATCAACCAAATATCTTTCTTTTCTTTTCTGTTACTGTAAAGATCAGGTGCAGTGCTACGTCTGCAACGTATGACTGTTGGGATTAAAACTAGGATATGAGTCACTTAAAAAGTGACTTATCAGTGCATGTATCTTTTTTATTTTTTTTTTATTTTAACTTGTTTACTACATAGACTTTTCTTGACTGGCAGTGGAGTGCTACGACTTACAGCTATGGAAAAGTTAAAAACACAACTTTTAGCTCTAAGCCACAGAGTGTCGCATTTCAAACAAATTCTCTGAAGCCATAAAGTACAACAGCTGGAGCTGCGCAGTACTGCTGGTTTGGAAAATAAAGAAAAAAACAAGGACATGATGTGTTTGTTGGTTGCCGTGTTGATCGATTGTCGACACCAATTTAGGGATAACAGGGCTCATTTGTTACTCTTATTGATTCCTCCATCATTTCTTACATAAACCACTATAGATATGTTGCGAGGCTCTCGACATGACAGCACAGATCCGATGCACACCGTACCAATACGATTCACAATCACAGCGAAATACAACTCTACACCACAGTCATGTGCTATCAGGACTCAAAACTGAAAAGCATACTTGTCTAAAGTCACTAAAATGTTAGCAAAAAAAAGTACAGATAAACCAAATATATATATATATTCCATAATATCCACTTTTAAAACATTTGTATTCAAAATACATTATTTTTTTTCAAGTCAAACCTATGAAATTGTCTTTGGTCAAGAAAAATATCTTAAAAACTACAGGCTATCAATGTTATTGTACAGGAATGAAACAAAAATGTACTCGAGATCATGTAACTGATCAAAAGGGGGGAGACTGATACCAAGTATCTAATCATTTTACATTTGGAGTGCTCCAAATATTTAAAGTGCTTCTGCATTATTCCCTCAGCATTTAATGTGAAAGAAACATCCATCATAGTAAGGCAGATTGGTTTCATCGACTTAACTGTACTCTGAAAATATATATCCATTTGTTCAGAGGAGAAAGGACACCAAGAGTGGAGAGAGATATAAGTGTACTCGGGCACAAGTAGAGGACGAGCCCCCAGAAAGATGATTATCAATCAACGCCAAAGAGAGATGTCAGAGCAAAATGTTAAAAGATTGTGAGAGTATCATCACAGCTGTTGATATAAAACTGGGTGAATAAAAAAAATAGCAGCCTATTCACACTCCATCTAATGATGCCTTTTTCATACAGCTGGAGACGTAAGAGAGGACGTAAGTTAAGACAAGGGAAGAGTGTCTTTATAAGGGACCTGCAGTGGAGGGGGTGTGGGGGTGATGAGGGCGACACGAGGAGAGATCCTGGAAAAGCTCACAATCCATCCACTTCCCGTTTGCTGTAGTGGAGTCATGATGTCTGGAGGTCAGGGTGTATCAGTTGCTCTTCTCCTGAACATGCAGCAGCTGTTCTCGTTGGGACAAATTCCCGGGGCTCCTTTAAGACACCAGCATGTCACTATGGTGCTCTTTGTGGTGTACTGTCACCTGCTGGTATGGTCGTCTCAGGCCACACCTGCCCGTCCTGGTTAGGAGGTTTTCCCCACTATCGGGTTGTCCCTGAAACAGAAAAGGATAAGGTGCAGCTACGTTCACATCACATTTACAAATAAAAAGTTACACATTCAAAGTCATGCACCACATACGGATTGAAAATTAATCCATAAAAAGTTTGATCAAGCAATACGCACAAACACACGTTACATATGTATTACAGTACCAATGTAAGTAACAGCAGTTCAGACTTACAGGCTGCCGTACTGCGCTGTGGTGTCGTTCCTGATGTTGTGCTGCATCTGAAGTTCCTCCATGACGTTGCGGAGCTGTTTGAGTGTCTGAAAGGTCTCTTTGGGTTCCTGAATGGTGAACTTGGAGTATTCCTCCTGCTCCCGCTGAGGGCCCTGGTACACCGCCATGCTGGCACATGCATCTATGCAGAGGACAAATATCATTAGACAGTGCAGCTGAAGGGTCGGGTTGTGCTCAATCAGAACTAGTTCAGACGCTCGTTTTGTGTGCAAAGTTTGAATTGTCAGGTTTGAAAATTTACAGAAATGGTGAGACACTGTCGCCTCTAATGCAACGCCTCTAACACTCTTAAATTAAACAGTGAGAAAACATGACATCAGATGAACACTGTAGGCACTGTAGCCATTGTCCCCCAGTTTTAGCGAAGTGAACTAATCAGACAAGTTAACATAAGTCAGTTCTGTAATATAACCAGCTTCAAATCTTGACTGTTTTGCTGAACTTTTGCCTTTAGTCTGATCTTCATGGACCCCAGGAAGAATAGCTGCTATGATTTAGCAGCTAATGGGGATACAAACAAACATGTAAGTAAACTTCAGTAAGAGACACCTGCTCATTTGGATTGAGATCAGGTGACTGATTTTGCCTGTCAAGAGTATTCAAATACAAAATGGAAAGACTCTGTATAAAAGGGCTATTCGCCCAACATAGATGTGTTGGATGAACAGCCTGAAGGTTGGCACTGTCTTTTTTGAATTAGTAGTTGAAACAATGACACACATGCCATGTCATGTCTGTTTCACAAGGTCTAGTTAAGCGTAGATATATGGTCACGCATGTAATGTATAAATCATTAATACAGGTCATTATCTCTAACAATGACGTAATGTTCCAGGAACCCAATAATGCTCTGGAGCAGTTTTTCTAACATTTGAGTGTAATCATCAAAACCTGCTAATAAACAGACTCAGTACTTTATGAACAGGCACTGACCCTCCATGTCCTGGAGTTTGGTATCGTTTGAAGAAAGAAGGGAGAAAATTCTCTCTGTTTCCCGGTCACAGTCTATGTCAAGCTGCAGGTTGGCCAGCATGGTGCTGAAACAGGAGAGAAGAGAAGTGAAGGAAAAATTCTGAGCAGGAATGAATAACAGAGAGAACAATGCAGTGGAATCCGCCTGTATGGATCAATCAAAAAGCTTGGAACAGAATCATTCCTATACAAATGTTTGCTAGTTTGCATTTTGCTAGTTAGTGTATGACACAAGAAAATTAAATTAATTGGATATTTATTGGGGTAAAAATCAAAAAGGCCACATGCCTGTCTCCAAAGTAGTGAGGGCCTAATGAGCATTTTCTGCTTATTTTATGTTGTAGTACAAAACTGAACTCAAACAATTATCAAATAAAGTTTGCTTTATTTCCTACAAAAGGTCCCTGAAAGAGTTCCAGCAGTGGAAAAGGGATATTGGTCAAATATTTCAAACTTAAAGAAATTGCTGTGTTGACATGGTAGTTCTTTGGTTTTCATGTGTCGATCCACAACAAAAAAACCCCAATCTGTTTATGGCAACAGACGGCGAGTGTTTTGCAGCTGCTGTAAAACAGCCCACCAACTTTGTCAACTTGCCATTTTTGAGTTGAGTGTTTTCAAATCTGCTCTTTCCACACAACGTGACTGTTTTCGTTCCCCACAGCTCTACTCTTGGACTGAGCACCTACAAGATTGGTCAAATTTACCACCAGTGGCAGGGTTTCAAAACGGCAGTGAACGATTTTATGAAGTGTTTATTGCGATCTGCAACACATGCCCCACGAAAGAGCAGCAAGAATACTGAATACTTTATAGATGATATACTTCTTTTCCTGCTGGTGGTGATGATGATGACAATGCAGAGGAAAGACTCACGCTGTGCAGGGCTTGCAGCCTGGTGCGTTGTTACTCTGGTTTTTGCAGCACTGCCAGGCTCCACTGGTGAAATTTGATGGGTGGAAGGTGGCTAGGCGTCCCTCATTGCAGCGACTGACCTGGCCTAGGACCTCCAACCACTCACTGGCCTCTACACAGTTTCCTGCTTGCACATACAGAGGCTTCTCAGAGTGGACCACCTGAAACATCTGACACAAGAGAGAGAGCAAAGAAGTTTTTTTCCCCCCACTCTGTTAAAGATATCATTTCCAGGTAATTTCCATAACACTTTTACAATCTCATGTAAAATAGTAACAAACAGGTTGGAGCTGCCCTCAGACCACTAATGACTTTAACATTTCACCTGCAACAACCTGCGAGCAATTTTGTTTCACATTAAAGTGACAAACAACTTACTCGTCTGCTGACGTCAAAAGTTTGAAACCATTTACACTCATTTAGCAGATGTCAGCGAACGCTCACAAGACTATCAATATTATATTTCATCATTTGTTTATTTTAACTTCAGGAAATTGTTATAAGGCTAAAATTTCCATTACAAGGGGGCCAGATTTTAGAAGTGATGACTGAACATCTGAGGGGAATTCGCTTACATTTTTGCGGTTAAAGGCACTTTCATCCAGTTTCTCCACCGCCTGGATATTTTTGACATTGATGGTGCAGAGGGCCTCTTTCCCTGGAAAGCAGAAGTTATTCCGTCAAGTTTATGTCAAGAATAATACACTGGACTGTCAGAAGTATCAATGAGCTATATTTTAGCCTGCTGTTTGGTGTTAAACACAAATTACACTATGTAAAGAAGGTGTATGTAAAGGTCCACACCTTTCAATATTTTAATAGTACAAGCGTTTGTTTTCCTGAGAATAATAACATTAATTACTGTTGAAATTAACATTGCCAGGTGCCTCCCATGATAAACGTTAGCATAGTATGTCATTAAGTGATGGGTCAGACCCACGTGTACCCTTCAAACATCCCACTTCTTATGGTGACTTCTCCCCTGAGAGCATCTAGACTGTTTTTGATTTCATACACTGAATTGTCTGTATTCATTCTTTATCTTTTCTAGAATTTGTGTGTAGTGACACAAGTTCTTCCTGGTAGATCTTGACACCACAAGTCATAATTAAATACAGAAAATTACTCTAATTTATCATCACACATCACTCTTCACCATTTCCTGAAATCCCGTGAGAGGATTTTATTTACTTTAAAAAGCACTCCTAACTTAAGTATGTGTGATAGTGACCCAAATGTCATCAATCAGTTAAGGCAGAGTAAACACAGTTAACTGACTTGTGACCCTGGGGGGGTGGTACTGAGGAGCAGTTTCCATCACAACTAATTAGGTCATAAGTTTGAGTAGTTTGTGAATTAATTAAACTTTATCAATATTTTCTGTTACTTTTAATAGGCATGTACAACAAGACATTATGAACATCTTAGCGAACAGCACAAAGTCATCTCCTGTTAGTTTTATCTTATATTACACTACGAGTTTTGCTGAAAAATGTATTTGGTTGGAGTAATTAAATGATAGATACTGGTCTCACCTTTATGTTTGTGGTAGGAGAGCTCCCTGCTGGTCACTCTGAGCCATCTTTTTTTGAAGTTTTTCTTTCCAAGGCGTTTTCTCCCTTGGGTCCGTTTCTGTACTTCCCTGTAGGTATATACACAAGATTGAGGCTCAAAAACTTTATTTTCAGCATTTTCTTTTTGTTATGTTTAAAAAACTTTCGATAACTGTGGATAAGAAAAAAAAAATCTGATCTGACTTAAAAATGCTGGAAC
This sequence comes from Seriola aureovittata, assembly GCF_021018895.1. NCBI lineage: Eukaryota > Metazoa > Chordata > Actinopteri > Carangiformes > Carangidae > Seriola > Seriola aureovittata. The sequence continues at coordinate 12,211,844 of NC_079367.1, read as the reverse complement.
AAGGCTCCAGTTACAATGGAAAATCTGATCTGATTCAAAGCTTAAAGCAACAACGTTTATTACAGTTTCATGGTCATTGAGAAAATTTGTCAATCAATGCCTGAGTCTAAATTGAATATTGGAAAATCTAAGATCCAGCACTTTTGCTTCACCCATACTAACTACAACACTATAATTTTTTTTTTTTAATGTGCCTATTGCAACTCTTTTAGTATCTCATGTTCACTCTGAAAGATTATTTACTGTAGCTCAGGGAAACAGTTAAGGCTGTATAGGCTGGGTTTCATACTTTACAACAATGACTGCCCTCTTCTGAAGAGAGAAAATGATGTCTGCCTGGTTAAAGTCTGATAAGGAACTTCAGACACGGTCACAATAAAAGCAGACCGCTTCAATTTTGTAGGGAAGAATGGTTAAAGAAGAAACATGACCTTTTCTCATTAGGCTCCTAATGAACACTCACCCCTCCTTGAGAACCCAGGCATCCTCCAGCCCACTAGACTCCTTGCTGACGTTGGAGGAGATCTCATCCAGAAACTGGAAAACAGAATCGACATCGATATCAGCGCTACTCATTCGAAATGATGAACAAATACAGAAACGTTCACATTTTGCAGACCTTTGAGTATATCAGCAAATACCTTTTTAACTTTCTCGATACACTTGTCCTCTTGGAATGATTTGAAGAAGTCATACATGTAGGTTTCTTTGAAACTAGACTGAAAAGAGACATGTGACAGGTATAAAAATTTTTTATTTAACTACTACATAATCAAAAACATCAAGTCCTAGTCGTTACCTACTCGTTACCCCTGTATTTTTAACATTATTCAGCATTATTCTAAACAAGAAATTACACTTTGCTCAGACCAGACTAAAGTCTCCTCATCATGAGAAGAACGATAAGAAGGACTCTTCATCCTTCTTATCATTCTCACTGTTATATAGCTACTGTTAATCTTACCAGTTTTTTTGATAAACTACCCCAGCTGCCCAGAGTCTGGATGGTTTTTGAGATGAGTGTGAGTGTTCGGGAAATCTCAGGATCCTAAAATTGAAGAAAATATAGAATAAACAGCAATGTATAGGTCAAGTGTGAATTTGGTGTGTTGTGTTGCCAGGGGCCAGGCACTTACAGGATGATGGGAGCGGAGCTGGAAGGAGTGTGGAGAGAGAACAGCAACAGCGAAGAACCGCAGGAACACAAAGCTGCTAACAGCTGAGTACTGAACATGAGGGTCAACTGTCAAGAGAAAGAGAACAAGAAATAAGCAAGTCTCTCAAAGCATTCGGAAAAACTGTGCGACCAGAGTGTGACCTTTATTACCATCAGCTTACTATGAGTGTTTCTGTCATGACTATTCAGGGAGAGCACAGAAAGAAAAAAAAAAAAAAAAAAAACTACTAAAGATGAAACTCCTGTTAAGCTTTGGCTCCACCTTGTGGTAGACATATATACTAACACATGAACAGACTATAAAAGCTCAGTCATTTTATCTGTTAAAAGACTTATATAAGGTATAAACACTAAATAATGCAGCAGAAAGTGAAACAAAAACATTAAAAAATGAATATGAATATATAGAAACTGAAATGAGTCAATAAATTGTAAAATAATTTGGAACAATAAACTGGTGAACTGTCTCAGAGTAATAGAAATATAGAGACAACACATTTTATTAGTAAAATGATGACAGATATACACAGATTTTTTTTATGCACATGTGTCTGGATGGGTTTTTTTTTTTTAGATGCCTGGATTGTCATTTCTCTGACTAAGTGGCTGCAAAGACACAACAGTCTCTCATACAGGCTCTTGCTTTTACCTGGGAAACGTTTGCAGGCCAATTGTCTCAGTGACCTGAAGACGTCACACATGAGTGTGGGACAGCTGGAACTGGACTGGGTGATGGAGGAAAAGACCTTATGGACATAACCCTGTAGATTCTCCTGCAGAGTTTACAAGAACATTAGTTCTAATTACTCTACATATAGAAACAGACAGACATCTTAAAATAAAGACAAAATAAAGACAGAAATTTTGTTTCATGAGAGATAGACAGTATGTTATTAGCCTGTGTGTAGACAGGTTTGTAAGAGACGAGTACATTTACCTTGTTGACCTCTACGTTGTCACCTTCCTTTAGTTTAATAGGGTCTATCTCACATGTTTTGTTGGATTCACAAATCTATGTAAGGTTAAAAGGAAAAACAACAACAACAAAGAATTAGGTTCATGCCAAATGTAGTAATGAGAAATGAAGAGTTTGCATTCAGAATTTAGAATTAAATACTCCATTTAATAAAGATAGAATGAGAGATAAATGACTAAATATGAAGACAACCAAACATACAATATGGCATATGGTTAGACCATCAAAAAGCCCAAAAAATTATGACTGATCAAAAAAATTACAATTTCATTATAGTAATGCTATTTAGAGGAAATTATAGAAAAACAGTTTCAACAAATGGTTTATGCAGTAGCCTGGAAAAACTCCAAACCTACCAATTACATCTGCACATCTGCTTGCTTACAGTGGAAAGTGGAGTTTTCCATATTGACCTCAGTGACTCATGCCTATTCTGGCATCTGGATATGTGTATGTATGTGTGTGTGTGTGTGTGTGTGTCCTTGTTAGTAATCTTAGTCATACCTCATCTATTACAGGCTTCAGGGTAACTGCCAGGTAATTCTTTCCCACAATCTTCATCATGTCATCAATGCAGCGTGTTGCCAGTGAGTTGCCACGGAATATAGTGTTAGCCTCCCTGTATGGACACAAAAATACCAACCAGATATTAAAACCATTTTTGACCACAAAAAGAAACATCATTCATTTAACATCATTTCACAATTTTTTTTTTTTTTTTATATTGTCATAGTTCTGAAACAAATGAGGTAATCCTAATTAAACTACTCCTTGTGTTTCAGTATTCAAAGTTTTGACAGTCCAGCGCTTCTTAAAAAAAATCTGTGTTTTTATGACCTTGGTCTAATTTTTGTTGTTATGGCCATCATTCCCTACAAAGCTTTTAGTGTCCAGGTAAGGCATTTTATCTAGATACTAAGCTTTACAAGTTTATTAAAGTTAAAATAAAGGTAAGATGAGAATCCATCTTTAAATGTCTATTAATTTCCAGCGCTGTTTCCTGTTTTCTAACTTAATTTTTGTTCATGATGGCAGAAACTAAGTCACACACACAGGTTGTCAAAAAAGGAACTTAGCTTAAAGCTTTCAAAAAAATAAGAGAAGTAACAATGTGGTCATGACATCTCTCTGTACATGTGTCTGCTTACATACCAGTGTGTACCTGTACTGTGTGTTGTGAATGTGTGAGGACTCACTGAGTGTTGTCCAGCTCTAGCGCTGCCACAGCAGAAACAAAAGGCACAAAGCGATTGTGGTGGAGCAGCAGTCGAACCACAGGCAGAACAGCCTCATATCGCTCTCTGTAGATGTCCCCCAAGATGTGTGCTGCTGACGCTGAGATGGGCTGAAGGAGGCAAAGAGAGCAGAAAGTGCAAGGGTGAAAAGGGGAAATGCACCAATTGAAGAGAGGGAAGTAATCGCGACACAAAACAATGTGCGACTAATCAATTCCATGATTATTTATCAATATAGTTCAGAAACATTAGACTGAGGTGACTGAGCTACACAAAGGAAAGCTACACCACCAGGAATTATATATAATAGGAGCCCCAGAATGATTTCAGTGTACACTGGCCTAGATTCTGATATTGCCTGAAATTAAAAATGTACAGCTGTGTAAATTCTTTCTTAAAGGTTTTCCCTCCATCTTAGGATCCACTGCAACTTCAGCTTTTGCCTTACCTTCACATCTGGGGATTTGAGCAGCAGGTTGCAGAGTGGTGTGTAGCAGGCAGATGGCAGCACCGTGTCTTCTATGTAGGTCAGCTTCAAACGCAAGGATCCTAAATCATCAGACTTGGACTTGCTGCCGTTCCCTTTAGGCTGGAGGAGATACCTGTTACACCACAGGGAGACAAACGGCTTGTTAGTGCGCTGTGCAGTGAGGAAACAATACTGTACGTCACCATAATTAACCAGGCTGCTTGAAAACAGAGGGATTTTGCAATGTAACCTCGGAAGACACTAAGATCAACTGTTTGAGGAACGCAGGTGAGTGACCGTCAGTTATGCCACAGGCTGGACACTTCAGCTCACCTCCAGATAACGCAACAGTAAATGTTTTCACCCTGAACTACTGCTCTCTGCATCGCTATGGACACTATTCACAACCACAGCCATGTACACAGTACACTGTATACTGTGTATAAAATTACATACAGGCCAAATAAATAAGGAAATAGATGCTGATCCTGATCCTGTTGTCCTGAAACCAGCTGCTCAGCACAGCAGAAACCAACTGAGTCATTGATTACAGGCAAAAAAAAAGACAGGTAAAGGGAAAACAGAGAGTATCTACACATGGGAAAACCATGGCAAAAAAAATATGTGATAAGTTATGCATACAACTACCTTTCTGCATTAAAAAATGACAGGATGAACATGTTGGTTGGAAAATACTTTCTGGACACAGCGCTGTGAACGAACACACTGCGCTGTTTAAAAGCTGTTATAAAACCAGCACAGAGATACATAAGCACCGTATAGAGACAATGAACATGAGAAATACTGCAGTATAGATAGTAATATTTAAATGAGAGACTTTATGTAAACACTGGAGCTTATATATCGCTGTTTTCTAACTGGGGCAGTGTTGCCTTTAGACAGAAATTAGCATCGCAAAGCTTTTAAAGGTTTAATCGACAAGCATGAGAGCTCCTTATAAACAGAAAACAAAACCAAAAAAGTATATCCATAAATGTTAGGGCTTCTGTTCAAATAGTGCATAATGTATAAGGTATAATGTATGCACAATACATAATTGCAGATTTCATTAATACAACTAGAAGATGTTTTGCTGTATCTACTGTCACCTTGAAGCGTCACTAAGATGAAGGCAGCTCAAACTTTATGTTAAAGGGGTTTCTAAGTACTACTCGAAAAAGCTAATGCCTTCCTGTATATGCCACATAAATCAGACAGCTGTCTTTGCTATCTACTTACTTTACAGTTGTTTTAACAATTGTGGTGGACTGGATAATTTCCACTTAAAATCAACGGGTTTGTTCACTTTGTTTGAAGAGAATATTGTTCATCTGTCTGCTGCATGCACATCTCCTTAGAAGCCAACAGGTGGAGCAAAACACAAAACGATTCAATGTAGAGTTGAGCTGCAGTACTTCAAAAGCTGCAGCTATGTACTATAGGTTCGTTCATAAGCTGCTTTATCTGTAATCATGGTAAACAGGCACAGAGACATTTCTCTGAAGAAGTCACCTGATCACCTGCATCGAATCTATGAAGCTGAGCCGTTTCTATGTGTGCTACATGGACGATTTCCAGCATAAACACAAGATATGAGGTATTGCCACCATGCAAAAAGCCACCCACGCACTCAACTCACAGCCCTCATGTACCAACAGATTGCTATCTGGCATAATCCCACATCACCTACACTGACGCAAAGCAGGGAAACACCCACACAATGGAAAAACTGCTGAACACTGAGAAATCTAGGAAGATTTTCAAATCACCTGCTTCTTGGCACGGAGAACTTAACAGTACAAGTTGTTATAATGGATAAGCAGGATGCAGATTCCAATGTAAGAGGCTCCACCTCACCTCCTGTAAAGACCTGATCTAGTTAAGAGGAAGCTGACTGAGTCATGACGTCAGATTGACAGTTTCTGCCTGGTTTTGTGTAATGAAAAAAATCTAATACTTTTTTTTAAGAAACAAACACATCAGAATTTGTTCTGGATACAAAAATAACAACCTGGACTTATTTTTCTCATTGTCCCTTCTTTATGTTTGCACTTTCCAATAATTTCAACCAAGATGACGGGTTCCTGTCTGTACTAAAACAAAAACCATAGGAAAAAAAAATCATCAGGTCTTTGGTAGTTAGAAACTTGAGCCAATACTGGTCTATGTATGCAGCACAGGTCTCGGAGTTTCATATTATCTACCCCCAGAAATCTAAAATGGGCCTTTTCATTTTCAGCCCTCGTAGTACATGAAAGCCTTCAGGACAGAACAACAGGCCTGTGTATGACAGAAGATTTGACAGTATGAAGCTTTTAAGAGAGTGTGGCAGCTTTTTCAAGCTTCTTGAATTATGACTTCATTAAAAAAAAAATGATTTGGTTCTGCAAATCAATTTTTAAACATGCAAGATTAGTGTTAAGACAGATAGACAGATAATAGGGGTGTAACACACTGCTACTATCTGTATGCTTATGTGTGGATTCCTCATAATTACATTTGTAAGTTTAGCTGCGCACAAAAAAAGACAAAACAAAATAATTTCTTGACTATGTGTCTAAAATAATCAAATTATAAAGAATAAACTTGTATTTGAACCCCACCTTGTAAATCAAAGTCTGACGTGAGTCTAAATAAAAGCTGTGCAAATATTAAGGGTCTGGATGGTCACCAGTCAGAAGAGCTCATTCAATCAGATGGATATGACACGAGATCTGGAGTTATAAGAGGAGTCTTTTTTATGTTGTCTAAACGGATTTATGAATGTTTAAATACTCTAATACTGTGTTCAGCAGATTGTAGCAGTGTGTGTCTCGATTTGACTGAATAAGACTCTGTGAAAGAAGAGGTCTGACGTATGTAGCAAATTGTGTAACTCATGTGACAGGAGATGCTCTTCTATCTGTTCATACCTAAATTACACATTTGTGTTTGTTTCCATTCCTTGCGGATGGTAGATGTTAGAAATTAAACAACATTTTCTTCTGTCTCGTCCTTACCAGGCTTTGTGGATGTGGTCACTTCGCAGGATCTTGACAGGGACCCGCGTCTCCCCCAGAAACACATCCTGAGCCAGATTCTCATTGTTCCACAAATCAACTCTGCAAAGGTGGAGGAGAAGAACTGAAACAACGCATTTCATCTATGAATATAACGTATTAAACAACATCAAAACCACATGTGCATCAAGTAATACACAACATTTGTTGCTTGTGTATGTGTTCAGCACAAACACGTAACCACCCAATTCCAATATGGAAAAGGGGACAAAATAACTGTCACTCCTGAGTGGTGCTTACCTGCTTGGTGCATAAATGTCAATACAATACCCGTGCAATGACACCACCTCAAATCCAAACCTCAAAACCATGCATGAGTGTTTACCTTTGACTCTGTCTAGTCTTACCCAGTGAGCTATGAGTCCACTGTGATGGAAGCCCCACATATCCTTAACCAGAAACCAAGGCTCTCTATCAGTAGTCAGAACACACCAAATCCAAATTCACTTTTTTGTCCTCAAGTTGTTAAGAAATAATTTTTCTTCTGTCAAGACTATAGAGGGGGAACAAGAGAGCGAGGGAGTGGGAGAGAGAGAGAGAGAGAGTGAGAGGGGGGGTGGGAGGGGAGAGAAAGAGAGAGAGAGAGAGAGAGAGAGAAAGAGAGAGAGAAAACCACAAATGAATGAAAAAAAAAAAAAAAAAAAAAAAAAAAACTCACTTGATCTCAAGTTTTTCAATGTCCTCCTCCTCCACTTGGAAATGAGATTTTTTAGAGTAGCTGCTGGACCGGGTGACCTGAGGATGAACATGTCAAGGCTTACTTACTGGTTTACTTGTACAAATACAGTTTTTTTTTTATGATTCTGTTTTCACATAATCCAACAGCAATGCAACCAGCAGATCATTTCAAACCCATGATGTGGTTAAACAGCAAAGTGCGAAGTTTCAGAATTTACCTCAAAGAAGAAGGTCTCTTCAAAATGAGGGTTGCTGGTTTTCTTCTTTACCTTTGTTTTCTTTTGGTCAGACCTGAGGAGAAACGTTACAGAAAACTTTGATACTCACATTTTAAAAAATTTCCCTGCTCATAGTAAGCAAAAAATACTATTTCCACAATAGTTTTTAAATCCTGTTTTAATTTCTTTGCATCAAGATTGCAGCCATAAATCTAAATCTAAATCTACTGCTTTCTCTAGATTAGATAATTGCAAATCATTATGCTACTGCCTTAGCTTCAGTTTCCTTTAGCAACTACAGTTACAGGTGCAAATGGATCATAAATATCAAACTGATATGAGTTTCCCTCGACTGGCCCAGTCTGTTTTAACATTTTATTGTTAACATTTAAAGCACTACATGCTCTGGCCCCTGGTTACGTTGCTGAGCTCATGATCCTGTAAATGCCAGGACATGACTTAAAATCCTCAGATGTTGTCTTACTAATTGAAACAAGGTCCAGGTTAGTGGCAAAAGGTGAGCAGACATTTACAGCCAGAGTCCAAATGCTTTGGAATATTCTGGCTGTAGAGCTTTGGTTAGCCAGCTCTAGAAATCCAGTGTAATCTGTTTTGAATACATTGATTTTAAAAAGATAATTTAAACCTGGCAGGTGGTCAGACAGTTCATACAGCTTCTATACTTAAAAACACTTCCTGCGGTGTGTGTGGCATCCAGTTACCTGGCAGGTCCAACAAGTGACACTGTGGCATAGGGGTCACAGTTCTGCCCACTGATCAAAGGCAGCTCCTGGCACTCGATTATCCTACAGGAAGTCACAAAGAAATAAGTACAATTACTATCCAGGGACACAACTTGCTATTATTATTATTATTATTATTATTATGAAGGTTTTCATTTACATAGTTTCAGATTGGCAGCAGGGTGGTGGTCTATCCTTCTAAATGCTTCTGCTCATCTTCAACATAACTTTCAAAATTTCAAACAATTATGGATCGTCAGGCTTTAAAGTGGCCCAGACATTGGGAGAGATTAGCTTCATCAATGGTAAACAATTTCCTGTTGCCTCAGTAGAAATGCTTTTGCCATTACCCCTCTATGGTCTGCACTGCACTATCACAGCAGTGAGTATAAAAAGAGATTTACTTCAAACAGGACACCCATGAATAATCAAATAAGTTCAGATTTTGAAGTCTACTATGAGGTACCACTGTAACACAATGGGAAGACTATTTCAGAGACAATGGATGTCTCCATACACCAGCTTAATAGACATCTCTGACTTTTAAAACAGGACATAATCATAAAACCAAATCTTTATATTGACGTGTTGCCTCAGGTAATATTCATGTACCACCACAGAGCAAGTAACCAATCACTGTTACTGATAAACACAGTGGGCATCAACCTCATCAAGTTTTTAAACAAATGAACTCAAGGAGTCAAGTAATAAGCCATAAAAATATGAGAATCTAATTTCAGGGCAGCATCATCATCATAATTATCTCACTCACACCAACACCAACACAAACACAAACACAAACACAAACACACAATAACAGTATGTTCGGTGTAAATAATACATATAAAGTTCACTAATTACTTTTTGCCCAAATTAAAATCAGGCTTAATTCATGCATATCATATAAAAAAAAAAAAAAAAACAACCTTTTAAGCACCACTAACACTGCTGATAAGGGTTGTACTGTACAAAGCTAACAAATCCATGTTTTGATGTCCTATTTAGATTCTGTGATTGTAAAATGTTGACTCAGGACAACATTTTCATTTAAAAATAATCATCAATCTAATTATTGGATCCTCCCCTCTCGATGAAGCATTGATTCATAGTGTTGTATTTTGTTGAAGAAAAAAAAATTGGTCATGATGCCTGGAAGCAGCATTGGACACAGAACAGAAGGACTAACATATTGCTATGAATTTGGTTGCAAGTCAAAAGTGATTTTCTCTGTTTCATTTTTGTCCAGTTAATCAGTTCTCAGTCTTGCTTAGTCAATTGTCAAGATCACAATTTAAAAAATGACACTGCTGCCAAGTCCTCGCTTCTCAAACAGACATGGAGGCGGAGAGTAAAGCAGACTGTCACCAATATAAAACAGCGCTATGCACCGACACCGTGGTGTTACAGTCTTCATTTAGAGGTACTGCGATGCCCTCACGTTTGCCTTGTGTCACACAGGGACCACTGCTATTTTCACAGGTGTTTAGGTGACAACAAACAGACACTGTAGGCACTCTAAACAGGATGTGGCTGCTAAGCAGGAGTCACCAGAGAATAAGAATGAATTCAGCCCAGCACTAAGTGATGCCAGAGGGAGAAGCCCCGCAGAGCGAATGTCAGGATGTTTGTGTATCATCTTCCAGGGTGTCATGACAATATTCCCTGTAGTCTCTCCTTTGCATCTCTTTCTTAAACTCATTCCCATCTCTGACCATCTCTGGTGGCTAATCACACTGCAGCAGGGCGCCATGCAGACACAGATGAGTGAACATGCACATATGGTGAAAGCTGACAGTGAGCAGTTACAGCTTAAGCAAACAATCTGAGTGACACAGTGAATGACGGCAGCAGAAACCACAGCGGTTGCAGTGTGAGAAGCGCAGGCTTCCTGCTCAGATGCCATCACTTCCTCCTCATTAGCCTGCTCTTCAAGTATGAATGGGGGGTGCAAAACATCACACGTAAACAGCATCAGGTCTGACACATATGCTTGTACGCACATGTGCTCCGCCTGGTCCTTCAATGAGCGCGTTCTTTTGATCCTACTGTATGATTATCTGGTAACAGTTTGTACTTGTGGCAACTTTTTGATGTCAATAGCAGAGCTGGGACATAGAGGTGATCGATAAAGTAATATTGTGACACACACCAAATGGGCTAAGAGCTAAGATTTCCAAATGATATGATCTCATCAATGAGGACCACATTTTGATCACAGCTTTGACGGATTTCTCTTTTCTTTCTCATTTATCTTTCTCAGAGCTATTAAGAAAAGTGGACACAGCACAAATAGTGCATTTCTTATAATTTTCTAGCCAGACACATATAATACTACAATCACTGAGAAAACGTATACAGCTGAAAATCCTTTCACTGGCTGTACTCACTGCAGCTCAGAGAAGAGGAAGAGCTTTTCAGTGAGCCATTGCCGTTGTTACTGCCTGTGAAACAATGCTACAATACACAGTTTGTTTGTTTTGGGAATAGTGTGGAAAAAGTCTCCCTAACCTTTTAGTCTGTTCAGGACAGTGAGGTGTTGTGTTTCCCCCATCAAGCCACACAACTTAAAATGCTGATTAACAATTGTTGATTTGCTGCATGACTCTGTGTTTATTTTTATTTTTTGTCTTCCTGATTGTCTATTGTAATTCTATGCCTCATATAACTTTGATTTTCTGTTTTTATTATGTTATTTCAGGCTTAGTCAGGCTTATTTAATGCAGCCTTTGCTTTCTAAGTGTGTTTTTGTACATGTAAGACACATGTATGTATACTGTATGTATACCTGATCTTCCTATGTTAAGCACTTTGGCACAAACTTGTTTTGTTTTTCAAGAGCTGTATGAATAAACCTGAACACAGGATTTGATTTTTGTTCATTTGGTTCAACTCTCAGCTTTTAAAACTTCTTAAAATTCTACCTTGATGTAAAATCCCTTCCAAACTTACCCAGTTCATGAGACAACAAAGTGAATTAGATCAAACTTGCCTGGCAACAGGGGAACCTTGGTACTCACCGGACTAGTAAGTGCTGACCTACTGAGCCGTTCTCTGTGATCACTTCATTCAATCGCATTTCAAGGTGAACCTTACCCTGTTGAAGATGAGGAGAGGAGAGTCACTGCTGAGAAGTTACAAATTATTCAAGTCATGAGATCTCAGTCTTACATCAGGACACAAGAGTCAAAAGTTTCAAGCCGAATCGCAAGCTAACATGTGGGCTGTAAAGCAAGATAAGTGTGGGCTGTAGTGTGTGCTTGTGAGAAAATGACCAGATGCCAAATCCCTCAGTTCACCTACCCACTAAGCCTAATTTTTACTTTACTGATGACATGTAAAAATACTTTCATTGCATTTTGTTTTAATGCAATGAAAGTATAATATTCTCTGGTCATCCCTGACCTGTGGCCCAGCTCCACTTCATGTTTCATGCTGTTTCAGGTTAATGGAGGTACCATGTGTTACAAGCTGCCACAACAGCTGTGAATTTTGTCATCACTCAGAAGGATCTTTACGGGGTCGGATGTGGTGAAGGCTGCCGGTCTTGCCTTCGGAAGTATCAGAGAGTGAGAGAGAGGTACAGAGCGAGAGTGACAGAGAGAGAGAGAGAGAGAGAGAGAGAGAGAGAGAGAGAGAGAGAGAGAGAGAGAGAGAGAGAGAGAGAGAGAGAGAGCTAAACAAAACGCCCACACACTTGCACTCCATCTCTGCAATTCAGCACTTGGGTGAGATGGCGAGTAGTTCTTTCTGATGCAAGATAGGCCTTTAAGCCAATTTAATACAAACTACTTTGCAAGGATCTGAATGGGCCAATATCATCAGCAAATGAACGCTCACATTACGACTCCCTGTCTTCCCTTTTGGCAAATGAATGTGGTCAAAAAGATGTGTAGCGTTTGTTCTATCATTGCAATTTTTTTATTTATTTTTTTATAAACTGGGCAAGTTCACTAGAATATGATTAACACTGCTCGCAGAATACATACACAGCGCCTGTTTGACTATAAAACCAAGCCAGAGAGGCATTGCAAAAACACCTCCATCACTCACTAATGTAACTCTGCAGTTGAAAGTGTCTACTTGTGAGTGAATCAGTGTAGCAGCACATACCCAGAATAGTCTGGCGTGGGCTAATGGCAGCTAGAGTCAATACGTTAGCTACAGCAGCACAGAAGTGGTAGTGTGCTGTAGTTTCACCCAAAGCAACGAGACCACAGAAACTATCTGATCAAATAGAACAACCCACATACATGCCCTATATGTGATAAGAATTAGAACTGCACCCCTGAAGAAATTATCAATAAAATGCTGAGAAGGAAAAAAAAGAAAGCGTTTCAAAACATAAAGACAGACAGTAGGCCAAAAACACCTGATTGGTCAAGATTGTACAGTAGCTACAGTATTGTAATCATTAGTGAGTGCTACAGCTGAAGGCTAACTACTCCAACCAGCTGCAAACAACTGTAGAAAAAAAGGCTTTTAACAGAAAATTAATCAATCACATAATTCATAGACACCCAGTGAAGTTTCCAACGTTGACAACTAATGTCACTGAGTATTGACTTCATTACAATATTTTATCTTGGGCTTTTGGGCAGATGACACGCTGGTGGTATAATACAATGACTACCTGGATTTAGGCAGTATGCAAATTCTAAGTAACCATCTTGCATGCAGTCACAGCAACAGACCAGTTACATTTGCATGTTATAAAAGATGGGAGAGAGCTAGGGACAAATACTTCATGAATTTTATCCAGACTTTTGAAACACCATGTCAAAGTCCAATGTAAGAGCTCGTATATTGGCGGTCACATCTCAGTCTTGCAGGTGGCACAAATAATGATGATCAAACAATGGTACAATACCAAAAACAATATTCACAGTGATGTGGGTTTAAAGCCACCTGCTGTCTTAATGTCATACTCCACAGTTTGTCATATTTTCATGATAACACACTAAAGTGTATACAATGTGCAAATGGTTGTTCTGCAATCCTTTTAGATATAGGATTCTTGTTTAAAAGTTAAGAAATCCTATAGTATTTTTCTTCATTCGGGTCTGCCATAAACATTCAAAACCTGAGTCTTGCTTATTGCATTTCATTTTTCTGCAACCAGACTATGCTGAGGTGTTACTGCGTGTAGGCTGACAGCAGCGGGGTATCGCTGAACAGAGTTGAGCCTGTCTTGGTTTCATTTACAAACTGTAAAAACAAGACAGTTTGGACAGAGACTATAAACCTTATTCTGACATGGAAATGATCTTATCTGAATGCAAATTTCAGACCACATGCAAGTGGATTTCCTGTTTATTATGTTGGGGTGCTGCAAGCTGTGAAAGCATGCATCCCCTGAGACAGAGGTCAGTGATGTAGCCTAATTATCAATAACTTTAGTGTCAACTTTAAAGCAAGAGCAGTTAAGAGTCAAGACCAAAATGTTTAAAAAATATTATCAGGATGAGATATGCTGTAAATTAGGTGACACATTTTAACTTCTTCTGAGAAATTACCTGGACCTCTGAGTTAGGATCTACTGGCTGAAGGCTAAACCAGTGCTCCTTCCCACTGTATTTACACAGGTCATCCTTCCGGATTGATACCTTGCCTGAAAAGACAAACAAACAAACATACACATGAAACTACTACTCATCCATGCAGATGAGAAAATATATTTGTGTAGGTGTCTTACTTAATGCTACTTACCAACAGCTAGTTCCCTTTGGAAAACACTCTTGGCATAAACATAGAAGGATAAACACTGAAATGGACGTGGGATCTCAAAGTAGAAGTCCTCTCCATAAAAAGGGCTGCAAATCAAGGCAGAGATTTAAATTAGCAAACACAGTTTCATCTTTTTGGGAGGGAGCAGCAGTGTGTAAGAATGTGTATTGGTAGGTGGTGTAATGTGTGATAAACTGTGATCAGATTAGTGCCTATAGCCTGATTACCTTAATGAAGTTGTGACACATGGGCTTAATTAATGATTTGTTAAGCGTGACACTTGATTCTTGACTGTGTGCAACACCAGTAGGGCTGCAACTAACAATTATTATCCTACTTGATTAATCTGCAAATTATTTTCTCTATTATTCGCTATGAAATATCAACAAGGAGTGAAAAATGCCCCTTGAAACTTCCCACAGCCCAAGGTGACATCGTAAAATTGCTTGATTTTTCCTGTCCATCAGACCAAAACGCAACAATGTCATAAAACATCATATATAAAAAAGAAAAACAGTAAATTCACATATTTGGGAACCGGAAACCACCAATTGTTCTGAGTTTCTTTGAGTGAAAAGTAGCTGAAATGATAAATCTACTTTTTAAATCAACTTATCGTTTAATTGACTAATCAATGCAGCTCTAAACACCTGTTATCTGATTAAATATTGATGCTACGGCCGAAAAATAAAAATTGTCATTTTGTGTTTTATTGAGCATGATAATCTTACTCACTTTGCTTAATGGTCAATAAAGTTTACTTCAACTGGTTCCAATGCAAATTGGAGATCAACAATTGGGATCACTGGGTTTTTATGCTTAACATTACAAAAAGCATCACATTCTGAGCAACAGGATGGCATCATCATCCAGGTTTAACCCTTGTGTATAGTAAAAATGCTATACACACAGTTTTAACATACACTTCCTCTTCTTTCCAAGATGGCCCCTGACTCCTTGCAAATAACCACAAGAGTGGGCATTAGGAAAGACGCTCTCCAGTACTTGCAGATCCTGGGACAGACCAAGACAGTACCAGCTGATTGCAGCTAATAAATGATAGTCATGTGAGTAATGCAATCAGTATTACATTCTTGTATAGTGTTGCATGCTTCAAACAATTACAGTCACTTTATACACTCTATAATTGCTGTAATCTCCTCAACTGCATTGTTCCCATTCACCTGACCTAATTCTATACTGTAAAATCATTTGATCACTAAATTAAATTCCTCATGTAATGTACTGCTGTTGGATTATAACAGTGATGTAATTACTGTTATACAAAGTTGTGTTTATGGCTATAGATTATGTAGACTGTATGTAGTGCTCCAGCCTTAACATAATAACATTATCATATTTTTAGCAAATCACATACACAGGATTTGTTCGTTTACTGGGAAATGATTGCCTGAGCAGAAGGTGGACAACACGGGGTGCCCTTATGACTCATCAGGGTTTAGGGGAATGTTCTTGCCATGTTACAGGTTTAAATCTGTCACTTTTGCCATCCATACTCTCCATAACCTTTCTTGTCCTTTCCTTAATATGAAGTCTAATAGTGTACACCAATCTAAAAGGGAAAATTAAAGTAAACATGCAACTAGAAAGTGTCACAAATATCTGTACAGCAAAATGAAAGAGGGCAGACTTAGGTTTTTAATTCAAGTGCCGAAAAGAGCCAGATCATACAGCTACAGGAAAAACAATCTACTGAGAAAAGTTTTTTTTTTTCTACTGGAAAGCTCAAACTTGACATTCTCATGATTTTGTCAACCTAGCTGGACAGATGTGAGCAAGGGTCCTTCGACTAATAATAAATATCCATCCATCCACTATACCTACTAACACTGTGCAGGACTGCTTGGGGTTAGCTGCTATCCCAGCATGCTGTGCAATAATTCTGCCATGTTCACCGAATCATTCATCAAGACCTTTTCAGACCTTTTTTAATACTTTACCACTTAAAATATAGTTTAATATCGTTAAAACAATGACAGAAATCCAGTAAGAATGATAAATTTGTGTTAATACGTTTATTACCAATTATTATATTACATATTATGAAATATAAATTTATTGACATTTGTCACATTTTTGTCAGTACTTCCCAGCTGTATAACAGTAGTTCCTAGTATGTGTCAGAAAGTGGATTAACCAATCAAAACAAAATAAATTACTTTGACTTTTTGCTGAAACTGACACTTTATTTGCCGATAAGCTTCCTAGCTTTGTAATAGTAATAATAATTATAATAATTATAGGAAATAATAACAAATATTAACTATAAAACAGCCTGCACAATCCACTATTGCACCAGTCTCCTTTTTGGTTTGCAGATGTGTAAAGTCTCACTACAACCTGCAACCACATACAAAAAACATTATTGTCTACAGAATGAAAAATATTATAGACTTATATTCAAGATTTCTGTAAATTAAATGAGACCTTTCCCTGAATATTATCATATGGACTGAATCATTTTATGATGATATTCACATCCTCACACCCTGGACAGGTTGCTCGTCCACTGCACAGCAAACACAGATAAACAGACAACACTGACTGCCCTGCTGGAGCGGGCAGAGACACAGAGGGCCCAAGCATCTGTGCCACTCAGTCCTGCCAACATAGCTACCTCATGACCAAGACCGCGAGCAAGACAGCTTGATCTGACATAGCCGATTGTAGGTTAAGCACTACCTCGATGTACGTGCTGCCTGCAGATGGACCACCTGTCCCAAACAGACTGAGCAGTACTCAGACAGTTGTACTGGATTAACTGTTCATATGTTCAAGTAAAACTGCGATCCCTGATTTAAATGTTCTTACCAGTCATGTCAGGTGAGGTACCTTGACAGAGTTTTGAGTCTCGTCTGTTCATTTGGGTGGAAAAAAAAAAAAAACTAGCATATAAACAACTTGGTAGACGCTTGCTTGGTGTAGACATACACTAGTTTTTCAGAAAAAAAATTACCTACACTCAGACATGTCTTCGCCTGTCAGATATTACTGGAGCTTATGGGACAGGTGCCTTGAATGAGTTGTAGGATAGGCTTGAAAACAAGCATATCTGTATAAATATTCACTGCCAGTATTGAGAGAACCTGATCCTATACCTTTTTAATCTCTGCACTGATTCTTCCTTCTACAATTTATGCATCTTGGATGGTGAAATATCTTTCCTGACACTTCTCGCACTGGGTTTGGCCAACACATCCAGTGTACACCCACACATACTCCTCAGCATCACATGGAATTGTGCACTTGTAACCTCCCTATTCTGTACACACTCAAAGATACACCCACTATACTACCTTCCCTTCTGTTGTCATCCTAGCTTCTAAACAATGTGAGAATGCTAGGTAGAACCACTTGACCATAGCTGTTTGTACATGCCTGCTTTATCCTTGGGATTAGCTGCAATTAGAGCACCCATACAGCTTTTAAACCATTAGAAACAGGAGCCCATACAACACACATGAGTCAAGCACCATCATATAAACAGTGGGCCAAATTTGAGTGATTATTAAGACATGCTAAAGAGAGGCTAAGGTAGTTGAGAGTGACACAGAGAGAAAGACAGGGGAGAGCGTGGGAGGACACACTTCCTCAGAGACTATAAAATCCTTTTGACGGCACCGAAATCAGGAGAGAGAAAAAAAGAGCTGTTGTGAAATACCTAGAGAAGGCAGGCCCATGTTTACAGTGAGATGTGCAATGATGTAGATAGAAACCTAAAAGGTTTCCTGAATGCCAATGCCACACACCTTTCTCTGAACCAACTTGTGAGCATGTAACTATTGGTAAAATAGCTCATTTCAGTCAGAATATATTCATGTTTCCCTGCTCAAGTGGTACCACACACACACACACACACACACACACACACACACACACACACACACACACACACACACACACACACACACACACACACACACACACACACACACACACACACACACACACATACAGCTATGAGCCACGTATTGACACTTTCTAAGATGTAATCAAATGACTGCATTTCAAACCGGATATTTTTCCCATGATAGGCCTACAACAAACAAAAAGGCTACACAGTTCAGTATAATTGTTTCCACATGAGAGATTTTCCTTAGCAAGATACTTGAGTAAGCTGTGTCTTACATCCAGAAGAATATGTGCCCAGGTCAAATGCAAAATCACTTAATTTAATACTATAGATAGACTATACACATATATATAATGTATATATATGTGGCTGTTATTCACCCATCTTTAATATAAAAAGTATGAATCAACAATCCATCATGACAGCTATTGCATTACATTACTACATAAACGATTAACATCACTGTACATTAATTATACTAGGGCTGAAACAAATCTTTATGGAGTAAATGACCTCCCAGGTTCCAACAGACAAAGCCAAAAGACAGATTGTAAAAGAGCACTGGGAACCATACAAAAGGTCCGTTATCAAGTTGAAAGATTTACTTGAGGCGGAAATGGAACAAATAAGAAACTGCACCCAATACCTCTGCCCATATAAACAAAAGGATGTTTGGATCTCTTGTGTAGCCAACATTACTTGATGTAGATGAGGTGTGCAATGCCTTGACATGGAGTCATATAGAGGATGATGTCTGAAGTATTTTTCGATGTCACTTAAAGAACAACTCTGACCAGGAACTAAATCGTAGAATATTTTCATACTACTCACACAGCTATTTTTTCCAACTCATAATACGAACCTGCTACTTATTGATTACCCTAAGCATGTCAATGTACCTTTTACAATATGTTATTACTGGTAATTTCACACTTCCTACTACCTACTATACTATTATTCTATATATAGCCAGTGAGATTTTATATTCTGAAGCCATCTTTTTTGCCAAATACTACCGCTCTACCATTTTTAAGAAAGATATGGAAAGTGCTCCTTATTAAAACTACATTATTCATCTATAATTCGTCAACAATATGTAAATCTGTAAACTAGGACAAAAGAGCTAGTCTGTGCTCAACATCAGAGCAAAGAATAAGCCAGCTACATGTGCTACATTAAAATAATATATACAGACGTTTCTTGAATCTGTCTAATCAACCAAAGACTTTTGCAGATCCTTATTCATCATGTAGTCCAATAGCATCTCATATAACTAAAGTAGGCACAGTGTATCTTGATATTTATGAAATGTATTCAAAGTGTAATGTTTGAATTACTGTATTGTTAACATAACTGAACAGGTGTTGAGTAATAGCTGTAAAAGTGTTACCCCAACTGGAAATAAAACTGAAAATAGGGTTTAGAACAAGAATAAACATGAAATTTCACTCCATGCATGTTAGAGGTTACAGGGTTATCCTGCTTACCTGACGCTTTTGTCAAACCCCTTGGTGCGAAACACCTCCTCCTGATCCAGACTTATGGTGCAAAAGGTACAGAGATCCCTTTGTCGATTTGGACCTGAGACTGGACCCAGGTTCTTTGCTTCACCTGCAGCACAAAGAGAAGAACATCATTACTATCTCAAAATAACAATAGTCTTTCCTGGTTTAAATGAACAACAATTGTCAATCCATTGCAAAAATATATGCACTCATACAGTGTCTTTGGTACATCAATGATACGGGTTTATACAGAGAAGTGAACTAAACAACATTTTAGCAGATACATAATATACCTTCAAGAGATTGTGAGATCATATAGATCTTGACAAATGGTTCACTCTGCCAATGCAGTTCACTAAACAAGTGGCAGTCTTAAACTAAAACACAACAACCTGTGTTTGGATAAGTGAAGTCCTACTTTTAATCTTGAATTAAAAAACTGTCCTTAAATAAAAGGTTTGAAGCTGCCTCAGTACAAGCTTATCTTAATCGATATAAGCACATGTGATTGCACTCACATACAATACACTTCTAAAATATGCCTTTAAATTCAAAATCCTCATGTTCACATGGGGGCTCTGGTTCTTGCCAGTTGCCAGGGTAAGCTGCAGAGCGGATGTAGCTGAAGTAGACTTGAGGCTCATATGTGGTTAAAAACATGAAACATTGACTTCCTCAGCATAACCAATGGCGACGGTACAGCGCTGATTCACAAATGACAAACACCTTTGTAATACACACCACTTGCACACACTTCCATTACATTGCAGACAAATGCAGAATACATGTCATGAGGTTTTGTGCAATGTATGCATAAAAAAATGCACCAAATCAAAGCTACACAAGTTGAACCTGAACCATCAGAACAGCAGTTGCTCAAACAGAGCACTATCAATAACTTCACAATGAGTCAGATTTAGACTGGTGGATTAGAGGGGCAACGACAGTAGTCTAAAATGATCCTTGGCTTTGGATAGGTACCCTAAGCCAAGGCTGGGACCTAATTAAGAAAAGCCACCAGTGAGATCAGCTTTTTAAACAGGCTATTAATAAGAGTGTATGGCTAATCTTAGGAATGGCCAGTAAAAACAGCCAAGTTGTCACTAAGCTTAGACCAGGATGACCTGGTCTGGAGTAGGGCACACAAGCACGCAGACACAAACACATACAATATAGTTTGACCAAGCAACCCAAATGCCATCTCTTTTCAATAACATCTCAACTAAAACAGAAGCATGTCACCTTGTGAAAACCATGACCTAAAGTTCAGAGAGTATGCCTAAATAATACCTGTCTTAGCTGGAGATTGCTTAGTCATATTAACAACTGGTCTCTTCCTTTTTTTATTCTGACTGTGAAGCAAACAATTGCATACATCAAAATGCCCTGGCCATCTAAACACTACTACGAGAATACATCTTCACAGAATGCCACCTCCATTGATGTAGGCTAAAGGAAAAAGGACAAAGTGTGAACGAGGAAGAATGGAGTTTCGTAAGACTGCAAAGTGAGTTACATGCCATGATAGTTCCTCTATTTTGTTCTGCTAACCGTTTTCTCATTAATTCATAGTAGTGAAACTGACATTTGTCTTCCTATTGTGTGCCTATGTACAAGCCCTGCGTACTAGTTAACCTATTTTCACCTTACAGTAAATAGATAATTAAGTCACAAGCTAGTTATGACATACATACAACATAAAATGTCTCCCAAGCGCATACTAAAAACAATGTATTGACAAAAACATGTTCAATACAACACACAATAATAATGATTACTATCATTACAATAATATTACAAGTCTATTATAAACTGACTTCTTCTGAGGAAGCACTGAATTTTACTTTTGCCATTAAGATGAAGCAATGCCATTGTGGCAAATTTAATTCTAACCATGATCAATCACCTCAAACACCAACACAGGGATGGTGATTCAGCAGGGGATGTAAACTAATGCGTGTGTTTAAAAAGTGAGGATAATCAAATTTGCTGCAACATATTTAACACCCTGTTATATACAATTAAAAGTATATTATGGGAATCAGTACAGCTTGTGTAATTTGAATCTCTAAATGTTAGTAATGGCTGAAACCTGAGATACACATCTTGGACTTGAGTAATTTGACAAAAACCACAATTGCACATTCAAACAGGAGCACAGGATCTTGGCAGGTACTCTACTGGTCCAGCCCAGCCTGTGAATGAGGATGAGGAAACTGGTTTGTTAGACATTTGACTCTGAAGCCAATGTTTCCGATTTGGACTGTTATTATATGCATGTCAATTATAATATCATAACTAATACCTTGCGAAATAGATTATTTGGTGATGTAGGCAAGACAACTAACTCATTCCCATGGGTGATATAATAATTAATGTAGTGGAAAAGGATGACACATGATAGTTTGGATGTTTCTTCATCTCTGCCTCCACATGCAGATCGGATCCAGAGACCTGCTGAAAGAAACTGTGTGTGTTTAGACAGGAGCTGACCTCAAGTCGTCACCCATCAGTCAGCAGATTACTGCGATACAAAGACTGGCACTAGTAAGTCAACAAGTTACAGTCAACGTTACCGGGTTATTGTTGGTATTTAACGGTGGGTGTCTTCAGTAGCTAACGTTAAGTGACCATTACTTTGCTCCTTGAGACGTTATTTGATGAGTTAAACCTTTGTGTTGTCGCTGAAATGTATGTTATTATCTAACTTTAGGTGAGTTACCTGACTGCCAGATGCCTGCAGTTTGTAACGTTACAGCTGAATGGTTTAGTGACGACGGGCTGAAGTGCTTGTAGCTAGCCTGCTTTGCCACCAGCGTTAACTTAGCTTACCGGGCACCTCAAGTCTACACAAAACTCCCGTGTTGTGAAAACGATACCATTTGTAATACTCAAAAAACACCCGATTTACTCGAACATCTAAGCTGACGGTCGTGAGGCGCTACTCCATGAATGAAATCATTCACAACAAGCTAGTAGCTGCTGCTAGCATGCGAGGCTAACTTGACGTTAACCAGCAGACCGACCAGATGAACTGGCTGTCTCTGCCTCCACACTGTCGACTGCCGATAGCACGCCGCGCCCCTCCGGCTTCTCCTCTCGCCGCTCGCTGGTTCTACCGACCTCTCTCCCACCCTGCGCCCACTGTGGGAGACGGAAAACACCGGCTCTCCAGTCAAACTTACATATTTTACCCCGCAGGCTCTGTAAAATCCGAATCCGCGCGTCGTCCTCTTCCGCCATGGTCAGAGCTGACTGTTGTCGCTGCTCCGGTGCTTTCAGCGCTGGGTTATCATATCCGTTTATGAATGCAGGCAGAGCGGAGGAAAGACAGCCCCACTGCCGCGTCACGTCAGGTCCCGTACACACTGATGTCTTAAAACGCCTGGAGAAATGTCAAGCTTCCTCAAAAGTCGAGCGCCGCGCTTTGGTTAGTGCTTCAATCTGGAGATGGTAGGAGCTTTAAAAGGGATTTGTGGTATCTCAGTAGTGTTGTTCATTATGTAACGCTTGTGAAGAACACATACTTTAACTTGTGGAGCTATAACTCAGTTAGATAATCTTGGATGTCAGTGCTTTAGGTTAACCCTGTTGTATAGGCTATAACATGTGTGAGACACATTTTCGAAAATTGTCACTTGTCAAAGAACTGATTAAAACTAATTATTGTTTTTATGATTAATGTCCCGATTATTTTCTCAGTTAATTGACTAATTGTTTTGTCTGTAAAATGTTAGAAAAAAAGTTCAAAATACCCCCAGTCTAAGATGACCTCCTTATATGTTTTGTTTAATCTGACCAACAGTCTAAAACCTAAATATTCAATTTACTACAATGAGTGACAAAGATAAGCACAAAATCCTCAAAATATAGGTTACAAGAAGCTACACAAATTACTAAAATTATTTAATTATCACAATTACTGCCGATTAATTTTCTGCTTAATCGATTAATTGTTATTCCAGCTCAAATTAAAACATTTTCACTTCGAACAATCTTCAAAGCTTGGAAACCTGGTCACTAATTTTAAAAATTATATAAATATGTCTGCGAACACATAGGCCTACAAATTCACACATGACAGCTAGTTAGTCTGTTATTTGTCAGCATACAGCTAAAGTTAGCATTTTAATGAATAGCCAATTGTGATATCAACCAAAGAGTATAGGACATTGAAGTGACTCTCAAACTACAGTAAAAGTAAAAGTAAAAAAAAAAAAAAAAAACAGTTTAAAAATAGTTTTGGTATTATGCTAGTAATAAAAGATGCCAGTATCCATTGCAAATATCATTTGAAACACGTTATTGCACAGTTCTGTAAAAAAACATCCTGTAATGTTTTGCTCTCATTTTTATCAAAGAGATATATGATAGTGGTTGTGTCTTACCTGACTTCCAGCATTTAGCAGAACACTAATAGCTAAGATGACACTAATTTCCAAATCATTGTGCTAATGTTGTGAATGCTTATTTCAATTGAGTAAGCAGTACACAATGTTTTGCACAGTTTTCCCAAATATAATATTCCAAGATTTTGAAAGGTAATTCATTTTAAACTGTATTCAGTATCCTCCTTTGGCAGAAAATATGACCATCATCCAGTGTTCTCCTCCTGTCTTTCAAGGTGATGTTGCTTTTGGTTGGGTGAAATACAGGTCTGATCCTCAATGCTGATAGGGGCAGGGATCCTGAGAGGGCAGTAAGGTATGCATTATAATTTTTATTACCAATTTCTATGTATGATCTTAGTCTCGTGTTAACATGTAGCACACACTAATACCTACTGTTTATACTGTTTTACCTCATTAAAGGGAAATATTTATTATCTCAGAGGTGACAGCTTTTACACTGTACAGTATTCTTTAGTGGAATCAAGACTATTAATGTAAAATACTTTGTCAGATCTTTGTTTTTGTTTTTTAAAAAAATATAGCCATTCAGTTAAGGCTGTATAACATAAATATCTGTATTTGCTCATTAAATGAGGGTTAATAAGGGTCATACACTAGAACTAAGTGTATGTTGGATTTGTATCTTATATTTTGCTAATGCATATACAATATAAAGCGTGTTTATATGGTCCTTACTTTGCTCCCACAATATAATGATTTAAATTCACATTAGTGTCCATATTCTCAAAGTGCAGTATCTTCTGATGACATTATACTTAAAGTAAAATGAAAATTCTTCTCAAATTTAATCTGGAATAACATAAATAACATCATGATTTTTTGCTAACACTGCATTTAATAAGTAATCATCCTTTATTAAATGACAGATTGCATTGGGATAGGGTGTGTATGTTGAGTGTTCCTTCTACCATAAAGTTATAATCCATCTGTTACATCACAAAGCCAATCTTAGAAAGAAGCAAAGAATTTAGAAACATCTGGAAATTGTGTTTTGAGGCCCAACTCTAAATACAGATGCAGTTTGTGAGGAAGAGGACTGGAATGAACTTTGCAGATGGGCTGCAGGTCCCTGAAGGACCAGCAGGAGCATATAACCACCACGTGGCTTTATATTTAGGAAATCTTTTGGTCGTCAGTATGGCTGTTTTGGTCTTGCTATTTAAAGTTTCCTATTTAAAAAATTTCCACAATTTAAATGCGTGATTTTTAGGGATTCTGTAACTATTCTCTTACCATCAATATCAGTAAATGTGCCTCTCAGTCAGTATGACTTGTTGGTCATTGGTCTCTACTGTGAATTAATAGTCAAGCATTTATCATATCTCTAATTAGTCTTAAAGGAGGACAGGATGGAGCCTAATTGTTTAGAATATCAACAACATTTATTAAATAGTTTTACATGTTTTATACATATTAAACACACAAAAGTACTAACTCAATGGTGCCATGTGTTAATTAGAAATTAGAAGTATATCAATGGTGTTTAGAAGTGAAATTGGATTATCAAAGTATTTAACCAACACATTAGCATAGTCAGACTATAAAGTGCAACTCACCATGCCCAGTTAACTGAACAGGAGATTAAAAAATGTGACAGTCATAAAATTCATATTGTTTTCCCCAGACTTATTTTAAAAAGTGAAGATGTCACTACACTAGTCAGTTTTCAGTTGTCCAACACATGCCACCCCTGTTCTGAAACTGCACACTAGAAATGTTACCAACATTCATTTCTCTTCTTGAGGTTACAGTCATGTCACTGAGTCTGCCTTATATGCATAGACAATGGACAAAGTACAGTTTGTGTCAGAATATCCTATATTATCCAAAAAAAAATCTTTTACAAAGGTGAAAAATCACTCAGTTGTTGAGTTGAGGAGGGAAACAATTACAGCCCACACTGGTATTAGATCCTCATGTTTGGTGACATCTATTCCAAACATTTTATTGAGCTCAGCTGCAAATTACAAATTCTACATCTCCTAACCAAAGCAGTGGCTCAGTCAAATTGTATTCACTTTCACTTTTGCCTATAGTTGATCGCTGTCCTTCAACAATCTTTAAAAAAATGGTTCCTCTTTGCAGACCCATTTCTCTGGCTTGTGTATAGAAATGTGGGTACCTTTAGTCTCAGAGTCATTTTTCCTAAACAGTTTACAGGATGTCTCATTGTGACTGTTTGTTGCTGGCCCCGTCAAAATATCCTTGTTGCTATCGCTGTCTCTGTCACGGGCTTGCTTTTTTGAGATGAGATGCATGGAATGCAGTGCGTTGATCCTTTTTTTCACCATTTTATGTTTCACCTTCGAGGATGTCAGGGAAAACAGTGGGTCAATGCAGGGTGATAATGGATTTTTAATGTTGGAATATGACATGTCTTGGTATGTAGTCAAAGACATAAAGTCAGTTGTGTCCTCAATTTTAGGTTTAATTTTATCAATGATAAAATGTCCTCCGTCTCCCCTTTCACTTTTTATGTCAGTGCCCCCTTGATTGTCACCGTCTTCTGTTTTGATGGTGTCTTGTTTATTGTCTTCACCTAGGTATTTAATGCATGGTGTAAAGTTGTCATAGTTATATTCCTCCTCATTTGTCTCTTGGTGTTTTTTCTCATGGCTTCTCTTGGTGGCAAGGTAGAGGAAACGCTGGGGACAGAAGGAGCAGCGATACTTCTTTTCTGGGTTGGGGCTCCGGGGTGTATTGTCAAAGCAGGAGCCATTTTCCATACAACTGTTGCAGATGTAATCACCGCCAGCGGGTGCTTCACCAGGGGGACCTTGTTTACCACAGGTCCTGCAGAAACATGGGTGGGAACCAATAACGTGAGCTCTCAGACCGGTCTCTGTGATGAAAGAGCTATCACAGATGTCACAGTTGTAGGTGGCCCTCGGGCTGCAGTTCCTGGTAAGGCTACGTTTCACCTCTGCACTACCACCTGAGATGAACTCTTCTGTCAGCCAATTACTTCTGTCAAGGTGGGCCTCAGTGGCAGCATCTCTATCTACAGTTGTTTCAGGATAACGGTGGAACAAAGCTTTTCTGTGCTTGAATCGCAGCTTCTTCCTTTTCTTTTTAGCTTTGTAAGAATAGTAGGGACGCCAAAGCTTATCACCTGTGTCACAGTCATTAGGATCATCGTATGTCTCTGGCCTTTTGGTGACAGTGACTTCAGGTCTAAGGCGGAGCCTGGGGCTCTCTGAGCTTTCTCTTGTTGAAGGGCACTGACTTGGGCTCTCGTCGTCCCTCAGTTCTCTTACTCTCCTTTTTTTTCTGGGGAAGAGCTTGGATCCTTTGATTCGGCGGCGGATGATGGCTTCATTGCCTATTTTCACTGTTATCTGACAGAGTGGCATGGTATCACCGTCCACTGATGGACCTGGGCATGCAGGTTTGGCAATATATGTTTCTGTCTTTGCGCCCACCGTTTTATCACGCACTAGAGTCTCAGTGCTTGACTGAAGTATCTCCTTGGTCATATCCTCCACTCTTTTTGCAGAGGCTGATAGCTCACCTAACTTTTTAACAGTGTTCAAAGAGTTTAAGAGTGGCACATTATGACCGATGTATTCTGAGTTCATTAGCACTGGAGGATCACCTTTGTAACCCTCTGTATCGGGTTGCAAAGAGAACGTACTGTTGTAGTTAATGAAGGGGGAATCTCTATTCTCAGCCTCTTTTCTTGTGCCTCTTGGAATTTCCAATTCACTGCTCAGACTTTCGTCAATATCTTGGTCACATGGCTTGTCAAAGGTAATGCGAGGCATGACAGGAGCCATCGTCTTTGTCGTTGCCATGAATGTCAGAGGCAATGACACAGTGTCAGGGTGGCTGATCAGGCCATTTTCTTCAAATGGAGGGATAAGAGAGCTGCTGTCTTGTGGAGCTTGGTCACCTCTTTCAACACTCTCTGAGTATGTCTGACTGTACGTCTTGTATTTTCTCTTTCTAAACTTCATAGGCAGAAGCCTGTAGAGCTTGATTGGGTAAACACTGGCTTTCAACCCACCATTGGCAGATTTTTTCTTAACAGCTAAACTGGGATCAATGCCATGAAAAGACTTCTGATGGTTCTTCAAGATATAGTATGTCATGAATGTCTCCAGGCAGAAAATGCACTGATAACGTCTTTCACCTGTGTGCCAGATTTCATGCTTTGTACGGTACTCTGCCAAAGCAAACACTTTATTACAATAGTGACAGGGATAGGCCCTCTGCCAGGAATGTACATTCTCATGCCGCTTCAGACTGGACAGGGTGACATAGACCCGTTTACACACACTGCAGTTGTATCTCCTCTGACTGCCACCTGGCCTCACGACCCTCTCTTCCTGTTGAAGCTCTGATTGGTCCACTTGAAGGGGCTCCGGGGTGCAAGGGCTGGAGAGGTCAGCAGGGGGAAGCTGTGTCACGATGCTCTCAATGGTCGGCATGTCATCTGAATGGAGGTCCACCTCTTTGGCTGGTATGTCAGTGGCATCTAGTTTAGGTGGATCTCTTACAGCTTTAGGACAGATCTGTTCATGGTTGCGCAGCCGTTTGAGGTGTATGAACTTTCTGTGACAAAACTTGCAAAATAAATGACTGACGAAACGTTTTTTATGTACTTCTGAGTGAACGGTGAGAAGAGCTTTATTTGTGAATATCTCTGGACAGTGCTCGCATCCATAGATTGAGATGCTGTCCTCTGTGTGAGGGGAAAGGGCTGGTGGACCTAACTCCATCTGAACATTGTCAGTGGCTGTGGGTAGCCCGGGGTCCACACTCTTTTCTGTTTCTACCCCTGAAAAAAGTGGAGGTGGTGTCATGACTGCAACAGCAGTAACGTCATCAGCTAATGTGGAGGTTATTGTATTTGGTTTATCTGTTTGTGGTTCAGCTGGTGCTGGAAGTATTGTTTTACCCACAATGCCTCTCAGCCTGTGACGCTTTTTAAGCGGGCCTGTGTTCTTGTAAAGGAGCTGCTTTGGCTGTAATATTGCTGGCTTACAGACTTTCTTAATGTCCGGCTGACTGCTGTCTTTGCTTTCAGTAGATTTGCTCACTGCATATGAGTGCTCTGAGAGGGCGTGGGTGGTCTCATTGTTCCCGCTGAGGCAGGACGTTGTAGGGCAACTTGATGGGAGCTGTCCCACATCTGGTGACTGCCTCTCCCCACTGGGTTGTACCAGAGGGGTGAAAGGATTGTTTCCAGGACACACTTCAGTGATAGAGAAGGCATTGGTGATGCGTGGTCCTCTGGCACTGTCTATCTCCTCAGGCCTGGGAGCCTCCTTCTTAGTTATTTTAGACACTGGGGCTGTGCTAGAGTCTGCCGATTTAACACATTTGTCCTTTTTCTCTTGTTCTGCGAGCTTCTCTAAAAAAGGGATTCCAAGTCTTTTTCCAGCTGCAACTAGTCCCCCTGTGTCCTCTACAGCAGGTGATGTCACCTTTGAGCAGTAGATGAAGTTGAGGATACTGGCAAACACCTCTGACTTCAGGTCCATCAGCTCCAGCACTTGGCTGGAGCTCCATGTCTCAGGAGTTGTCAAAGCGTTCCTGAAGTACCCACTGCAGGCTGCCAAGATGTTCTTGTGGGCACGAAACTTAACATCCTCCACCACAATGGTAACATCACAGAAGAGGCCCTGTGAGCGCTGCTCATTCAGCTTGCTAAGTACGGTGTGAGGGTGAGCACTATCCATCAGATTCTGAGTGCATGGGGACACCACTGTCATCTAAAAATAGAAGAAAAGAAATAATTACAACAGATTATACAAAACCAAGGATCTGACTGTTTTGATGTTGTTAAAAAGATCAAGAAGATTTGCATGTACATTTTGTATTTGAAAAACAATTTTGCTCTTCTAGTGTTTAAACACTAGATGGCAGTAATGTCCTGACAGATGACAGGTGATCTCCAGTCCTAACGGTCTGGTCAACAGTCGAGGTGACTCAAGCCATATCAAGTAATGAAGACATCCTTTTCATTACAAAAAACCCTGCATGACATTTAATTCTTTATAGGGCCATTAAATGATGACTACACATAGTGGATGCTTTTATTGAATTAATTCAGTATTCTGCCACTATCATAATTCTCGTAGTCTCTTTTTCCCTTTTCATATTCTTGTTTCTCTCTTGTAGAAGAGATCCTTAATCTAATCTAATAAATTGACTATAAATAAACGCTTCTGTAGACATAATTAAAAGCCTGCATCACTATGGTATAACAGGGGCAGGCATCACTGATGTAATACTGTAATAACAATATAATTGTTTTGATGATTCTGTAAACCTTTTTTTTTCAGTGCTAAGATGTGGGATAGTGATTGTTTTGAGGAATGGATTAATGATTGAGGGTAGTGTTTCCCAGCTGTAAGGAAATATGCAGGAACTACTGTCAACATGTCTTTGAGCAAGCCATTGAGCTTCTTAGAGGTACTGTGAAAATGTATTTTTAGTCAAAGGATGTGAGTCTTAAATACAGTGACCTAATGTGCAATACTGAAAGATGATAGACACAACAGTACCCTAAATGCAAGGCAAGTCAAGGCCTGCTTGTGGTAAAATCTGCTGCCACTCAGTTCATTTATCATCATTATTACTAATGGTAATTGAGTTTGGTTGGTAGTCATCACTGTGCTACCATAGCTCTGCTCTAGGTCTGGTTTAGTTGTCATGGCAGTCCTTCTTAATATGAACATGCAGATAGTAATGCCCCGATGAGTCATATGATCCCCTCTTCACTTGTCTGTCAATTCAGAATGGAGGCATCTTTTCACTTGTGTCAAATTATTGTCAACTCTAACAACAGGAAACTGTTAATTAATACCTCAAAATGGAAATGGCGGCCAGGAAGTGCCATTGATTATATAATGTAGCAATGTAGCAGAGAAATATAAAAATCACTGTAATACTGTAATACTATAGTATTACTTTAAGATCTTCCAGTTATAACTCACAGGCACATACTGTTTATTCAGGCAAACAAGATTTCTGGTCAGACGGGTATTGACACAGTTTTTTTTTATATTGACAAAGCAGTATTTGTGGACTAGTTTGATTTTGACAATAAACTAAAATAGTCTGCTATCTGCAACTCTTAGAGGAAGTTAAAGTTCATTCATTCTCACTTTGAAAGAGGATGTATCACCCAGCATGATGTTCTATCTGTGGACGACTCATATCAGAGTCAGTGTGGTTTGAGTCTATACTGAGTCATTTAGCGCGTCTTATGATGACTGTACCTGCTAAGACACACTCAGCCTTGTAAATGATGAGTCATCACACCTGCATCAGTGATGTTCAAACATCCGACTTAAGCTCAGAGAGGAGTTCATTTACAGCTGCAGTCAAAGTCATACAGGGATTGTGCATTTTACCATGAGACCATGGTTTTCTGCCCCCTGAGATGACTTGGCTAAATGCTACTCAGGAGGTAATGCTGCTATTTTTAGTGGCTCTCTGTAGTAAACTTGTTCTTTGTTCTGCATGCTTACTTAATGGAAAACAGGAGAAGTAGAGTTTAGTTTGTTGTGATCCATTTGAGATTTAGTTTCTGCAAACTGAACTGTAAATAGAGTCTCAAATTATATTTAATGAACAGGAAGTTCAATTTGATATCTAATTTTGTTTTGTGTTTTGCAAATTGTTGTCTTGGGCATTGCGCACCATTTGGAAATTTGTTGAATTTTTTTATTTTAAAGGTATTACATTTATAGCAGTTTTTGTCTAAAGGGGTTTGGATAATTTATCAATGATGTGATTTTATTTTATTTATTTATTTTTAATTGTTTCCAATTTTGTGTTCGTGCAATAAATACAATATGGCCGCCGTTCTTTAAAGCCTCTCAGACAGTTGAAAACACAACCAGCCTCCCGCCCTCCTTCTCAGACAGGCCTCCGTTGTCATGGCAACATGCTATGGCGCAGCACTTATTGGGATTCAGCTGGATGGCAAGAGATTGTATTAGCTGTCCGGGCATTCGGTCCCCTCTCTCCCACAAATATTCCTGCCCTGTCTGAGAACCTGCAACACACAGCAGTCTACAGAGCAATCGAGGTTTGCCTTTGTCTCCGCTTCAATATACTTTACGTGTGTGTATTGGTCTGTGTGTCTTTGTCTGCTGCAAAAATGCTACCCAAAGGACTTTCTCATCTGATAACAGCAAGTGATGTGCCATAGCTTTTATACTAGTTTCTCAGTTTGTGCTGCTTACAGAAACAGTTTCATCTTATCTCCCAGGTTGCTATTTTACTTAGACACTTTCATTTTTCACAATTTGTACCAATTGTTGTGGTTTACTGCTACCACATGCTGAGCGGAAATTTTGAATTTGTCATCAGTGATTCTTATTTTGCCACACCCAACCGTACTTTCTGTTCAAAGCTCATGTGAAATTATTTTTTATGTTTCAACCTGTAAAATAAAAAAAACCACGTACTAAACCACAAACCAAATGACACTATAGTATACAGACAGTCAAACAAAGAGCGAAATGTCAAAGCAAAAGACACTTGACGCACCTCTGCAAAGCGTACTTCCGCAAAAAACAGGTTATAAATTGAGGGAAACCATGCAAAACATACCTTAGTAAATCAGAGAAAATGATGCAGGGCGAACAGGAAACAGTGTCATGCAGTATCCCTTTTGAACAGCCCTCAGTATAGACAACTATACATGAAAAACAATTTCGTCAGAGCAAGGCGAAAGTAGTTTTCTTTCTATGATGGTCGCTGAACAGTGGTGTTGTCAGAAGCAGAGCTTTTTCTGACGTCTTTCTTCCTCTCCCTCCCTCTCTGTGTGCAGATGACTCCAGCTCCAACGTCCTTCGCCTCTATCCATGCAGCCCAGGTCCTGGGCTAGATCTACCCTGCCCTCCTCTGACTGTCCCTCTTCTGTCCTGCTACAGCTATAGGAAAAACTCACAGTTTATACAGCATAGCTAATCCAGAGTATGGGTCTGCCTTTGTGTTAGCTGGGCTACTGAAGCGTTCGCACTGTAGCCACTGAGCAGGAAACGGCAACTTTTATTAAGCATGGCAGAGTGCTGTGGGGAGAGCGGAGAGATGCTGGGTGCTACATCACACATCAGCTCTGTACTCGATGCTACAGTCAGGGAAAATGCTCAGCTGCATTGCTGGTAGCAGCATAGAGTGAGAGGTCCTCTGCTGTACAACAAATGCTGTATTAAATCTCCTCAGCACAACACCAGCCAAATCCTGATGTACCTCGATGGTGAGCAAAAGGAAAAATTACTTTTGCAGAAAAACACTCATTTGAAACAAAATCACCCGTAGCCTTCGCAGAAACAACATGCACGTTGAATGCATAACGCTACACCATCTGTTTCATGCTTGTGCACTCAGTCTCTGTCTGTGCAGCAGTATATTACACCAAAGCCCTTCGTCCGTGCTTACGCAGTCACTGTGGTTAGGTAATGCAGAACCCGAGGGAAGATGGCAATGACTACTGTCCTATTGTGTATCCAGCAGTCACAGGACAGATGTTCATCGATGCTTTTTCTCACAGTTGCAGTGATCGTGCAAGCTAAACACAGGAAAAAGACAGTCCCGCTATCAGCGGAGACTCTGGGTATACCTATATAGAGGCTGCTGATTGATGCAAAAGCAGCAGATGCGTCAGCACTGCAGACGAGGGGGAGGGGAGGAAGCAGAACCCGACATGGCACTGAGAGTCTCTCGCTAGCCTCTGAGGACGGAAGCAGCTCTTTTATTTACATAACTGAGTATAGAGTCCTGTGGTTGTGTAGGTCTTCTCTTCATGCTGGCTGAAACCCACTTTAAACCAGTTTCAAAGCCATTTAATTTTATGTGCAGTTGACTTGAAAGACAAAGCAGGTGTCATATCATTATGCATGCACTCACTCATTGCCCTAAAGGAAAAGACACGTGCTATTCATGTAGTGTTTGTGTTTTCGTCTCTTAAAATTCACTTGATGATCACACTTAATCTTAGCTGCTGTATTGTCCTGTTCCCCTGTCTGTGTTTGGTTGCATTATATTACTATACTTTCATGAAAACACAATTAACCGCAGGCTCAGTCTGCTATTTTTTGGTGTTGACAGCAAGACCTGCTTCCTTGACGACCCAATACATTAACCTGGGGAGCAGCCAGTGTGCCAGCCTTTCAGGTAATTAAGTTTTCACCCTTTCCTATTATCTGCCACACTGGACCATGTCAGTGTGAAAACCAAAAATATTATGAAAATGCCATTCAGGTGGTAAAGGTTTCTGACCTTAGTCACAGTTTTTGGGTGGCATTGTGTGCTGCATTCTACCCACCACTCTTTGAGTTTTCCATCATCAGAGGAAATTGTCTGGAGAGAGAGGAGGAAAGAGGGCGGTCGGTTCGTGATCCTTTCAGATTATCAACAGATCTTTTTCCATCTCTAAAGGCCCACTCCTCAATTTTATGACAATGTAAATCACAAATAGTGTATACTCACACTCATAACTGAAAGAACTTTTTACGGAGTGTTTTGCTGTTTTGGAAATTACTGAATAAATAAATGTATAACTCTATCAAAATCATTAGTAACCTGGATTTAGTTTTCGTCTATTTTGGTATTAATTGTCAATCAATTTGAGCAAGACTGATGGCCCCAATCCTTTTCTTTGACTGTTGGTGGTGGGACCGCCCTTTTGTTCATATTTGGACATTGGACTGATCCTTTTAGGGCTTTTGAAAACTCCACACTGAATATTTATGTCCAACAACCTAATTTTACTTTGAATACCTCAGCTTTACCTGCTGCAGTAAAAATAATACATGTTAAACTAGCATATTAGAACAGTTATGCATTACAAGATAAAGATATAATTGGAAGTATTCCACAAAATCAGAGTAAAAAAAAAAAAAAAGGTATAAATGTAATAGTTTAAAAGGGTGCTAAAGAGTTATTGAAACTTGATTCTATTCAGCACTTTAGTACTCTGATTGTGCATAACTTTTGGGAGCGAAAATGTATTAAGAAACCTATATTTTATTGACTTCCCACCAGCATACTTCAGCCTTCATCAGCGTGTATCAATGCAAATGCTGCATTTTAGAAACAGTAAAAGCATCCAACATATGCAGGCAATTGGTCTGGCACTGCAGTAACTATAGTATCACATCAACAATGTAGGCCATAGTAATAGATGTCATGAAGGCATTTATTGCACTAAAGTCCCATATTGTGAGTAAGAAATCATATTTTCAGAAATGAGCAACACCCACTATGGGCATAAACCGCAATCTTTAAAAAGTAAGGAATCTGTGTTGTCACCTATGTTTACAAAGGACATTTATAGACTTGATTTTTTTTGTATTAGTTGCTGCTGTTTTTGTTAGTGCAGGGTATACATGTGACACCACTATCTGCAGAGGTCACCAGGGTCACTCCTGAGAGATGGCAAACATGCCGTATTCATTCAGTATTTAGCAATATGCTGTCACAAAGGAAAATAAAGGAAAACACTGGTAAAGTTGCAAAGAATTGTTGTGCAATAAACTGTACAGAACAGAAAAAACTTCCGTTAAGTTATTCCAGACAGCCAAAGACTAACAGGAAGAAAGACAAGATAAAGCAATTCATTCTAGGATCATATTTTTGTAATGAAATTTAATAATATAAAGATTTTTACAAAGCTGTCCACAGACAAGAAGAATATCTTTTGAAGACCTTGTGATTTTGATCAAACTGATAACCTAATAACTGATACCTGCTTTAAAATCGAACAAGGCATCAACTAGCCTTTAGGTGTTGAGTTACATATTCTGTAGAAACCTCAACTTAAACCTCAACCTCAATTTCTGACTGCATTTCAACATCCACCGACCTCTGAGCGACTGATACCTGATAGTATCATCCCTAATTTGGATGGCCTTTACCTTTTCAGGATATTTATTTTCTTCCTGGTATTAGCGCTCCGTCCATTCATAGCAGCCACCTGTTGGTTTGGTTTGCCACTCGGTTGCCGTGAGGGGGATAGTGTCACGTGAAAAAGTGGCTTCATTGCCACTTCTGTTACTGGAGCCAGAAAATCTAAATTTGAGGGGGTGGAGGGGGTTGGCTGGAGCTGAGTATGCAGCAACTATTGCAGCTGATTTACTGAGAGTACTGTCAGTCAAAAATAACAGAATTGTAGTTCTCAACTTCACAGCTGAGATGCACATTCAAAGAAGTCAAATTAAGAAATAAGACCCTGACTTCCTGTGGTCAAATATCTATTGCCATTATATTTAAAGAGAGAGGTTGAAGGGTTTTTTTGTTGACTGAAGTATATATGGGGGTTTTCTCTAGCATCTAAGCTCCAGGCCAGGAAGATCATTGGCATTTGAAAAGAATATACAGATTTTTGAGCATTCTTAGTTTGTGTCCTCATTTCAGCTCTTCCTCTGTTATTTCAGTGACTTGCAATGAGTGCAGGTTTTGATGGTGGGCAGACTAATAGTTCTATGAATTGCTTTTTTGTGCGATCTCGTAGTCTTCTTATTGTCCTTCTAACATAAAAATAATAATAATAATTTGTATGTAGGTCTGCAGTGTGTATTGTATACACGATGAATGCATGTAGGCTGAAACGCATCTGTGGTAAGCCAATAAAATTACAGTTTTTTAAAAATAATTTTAAAATACAAAACATTGTACAATAGAGGACCATTTTTAACCATTGTACCATTTTTAACTAAAGAGGCTCTCCTCAATATTTGACCATAAATCTTTTACGCATTTTACTGGATTGGGAATTATTTATGTAAAAAAAAAAACTATAACTATAACTATATAACTATGTGAACTATAAATTCACATTTCAAAATAGATCTCATGCTAAATCAGAATCAAAACTGAAAATGGAAAAAGCAAATTTTCCTTAAAGTGCTTTCATGGAGCTCCATATAGTGGATCCTCAAGAGTATTTTGTAAGCATCACCTTGTCATGCACACTTGATATCACAGCTAGGATGTGGTGAAAACCCCAGGACAAAGTTTACAGGCCTTGTGCCTCTGATGCTCTGTAAGCTCAGCTGCGGCCTGTAGGGACGCTGATCAGCAGGGAAACACAGACCGCAGTACAAGGCTGAGTAGGCCTCATCCTCATTCTCAAAGCATTCACACTCTTAGCATACAAAGACACTCATCTCTGGTAGCACTTAAGTCACTGCCATAACAAGCACTCATACTTTGAGTTGCCTACCAAAAGTGTTTCAGTGCTGAAGGTCTTGCTGTGCCTGCCTCTGCCGTTGTGGAAGTCTCTCTGGTGTTTGCTTAGAAGGAGTAAAGCAGAGTGACTACCTGGCTCCTGTTCTCCCTTCGGCCCAGGCTTTAACCATCTTCTTTCTTCACTGTTGTCTGTTCTAGTAGAGGTTCCCTGTTCCTGCAGTGTATATTTGCCTTCTGGAGGCTGCTGCCACTGCTGCGTCACTCCCGCTGCATCACTGACCCACAAAGAGGAGCTGAGAAGGAGGGGTGGCGTGGTGAATATGTGGAGGCAAGGGATAAGCAGAAAACAACCGGCACTGCTCTACACTGCTCCAGCAAACAAATGGATGAGGCTTCCGCTCTGCCTCAGTTTGGGGCCTAGTTGCTGCTGTGGTATTCAGGAAGTGGGTCTGGGAGACAGATCCTTTATTGTTACGTAATGAATATTTTTTCTCCTAGACCAGACTCAGCTGAGAAGGCAGTATCCAGTGTTCAGAGGCTAATAATAGGCCATAGTACCTACCAGTCCGGGTTGTGGGCGGTCAGGTCAGTTCACTCCAACTCCAAGCTATCATCCGGGAAGAAGAATATTTATTGTTGAGGGGATCTGTTGTTTACGGAAAAAGACCAGCATTTTAAAATGTGCTGTAAAATGACACATTCTTTTCTTTGTGCCTTAACACAGCACAACGGAATACCTTATGTGTTTTGTTTCTCTTTTGAAACAATAACATTAATTTGGAAGGTAGCTGTTTTTGTTGACATTTATTGTACCATATGTTGTCTCTGATTCACTAAGGTACCTGTTAGAAACAGAAAAAAACAGTGCATACCTTTGTCTTACGTTACTGTAGCTTGCTTGTACAGGTTTCAGGTGAGGTAGGACCGGTGTGGCAGATGCCCTTACAGACGTATTTGTACAAGGTTTCAGTCCAGAATAAATGTGTTGTAGCCTTTAGGCCTGGATGTGGTAACTAGAATTACAGCACTTGTTTTGCACACGTTACCCAAGGGTTTATTTGCTTGATACTCCTCCTCCCATCATCTGACTCCGGTTTCTTTGCCATATTGCTCCCTCTGCTGGCTGCACGAGTGAACACAGCACAGAGAACGTATACAAACCCTGGTTATCTGTAGGCAGAGAAAGCACTGAGTGCCAAGGGCCTTCAGCAGAGGGCGCAAGAACTTCTCAGCAGCAAATGTAAACAGGAAGTATATGATGAAATAACCATTGACCTTGATATGATGTCAGCAGGGCTCTAGTCGCTTAAGTATTTCATATTTTACCAGTTTATCTTTCAGGAAACAAGATGGAAACACTAAATGCTGTTTTATTTAGTACACTAATTTAATGTACCAGTAATATTACACCATGTAAACGCTTTCCAAAAAACATAACTTGTAAGTAACTGCATACTAGTGGCAACAACAAGAAATTAGAGACACATACAAATACTGATTTGTTTTCAAGAATATTTGGCAGTTTTCAAGCAACGGAATATATATTTTTTGTAGATTACACATCTCAACACCAAATTTGAAATTTAAGAACACTTACTAACTAACTAACACTGAAAGCACCGTGTTATGTGAAACAAAGTGCAAAATTAATACTGGCTATTCATCCACTGTGATGTGTGTTTCAGAACAGTAATGAACAGGCTCAGTTGCTTCACTGCTGCTCCTTCCTGCCACTGGTGTTGAAAAAGGTAAAGAAGGTCTTTCTCCAGCCCATGGCATTGGCTATGCCTTCCATGTCACTGGTAAACCCAGCACAGCGATTCCTCACAGTGTGCTCCCAAAACTTCTCAGAATTGCAGAGCTAGTACAGTAAAATCAGAGGACAACAAAATATAATGCAGATTTACAAATACAGTTATCCATGTTTGAATATATAGAAGGACAAACATACACACTGGTGACACAGCAAAACAGACACTAAAACACCATATTTGCATTATCTAATGAAGACTCCTCTGGATTGTTGTGAACTTATCATTTTAATAGGCTCTCACCTTTCTGAATCTATGGGAAACCTGTGCCAGAAGTGTTGTCTCTTTCAGCTTTAGGTAGGACATGATGCAGAGCATCAGGTTATCAGGTAAGCGCTCCAGGTAATCAAACTTTCCTTGACAAAGTGATATTGTGTATTCCAGGATCCTCTGCCCAAAAACAGTGCCAATTTGTTCTACATGTGAGAAGTGACAAAGTACAGACTTGATGTCAGAGACTTGAAACCTTACATAAGCCTACTCTGTCAAATGATGGATTTTCATTTAAGCAAAATTGCTGAGACCAGGGTTCTGTACCACTTCACCAAAGAAGATTCATTGCAGATTAAAAACAAGTGAAAAAGGGATCCTGTGTCATGGACATAATGTAACGCTACAGGGCACTGATGACGAAACCTTACGCTGTAGCACTTTGTGATGTAGGAATTCAAGATGGGATGTCCTCAGCTCTTTGGGTGGAGCGCCCCGGCAATTAAGTTGCAAAGAAATCCTCCATGATCTCAATATTACCTAAAGTTTGTCAAAGTTAGTAAAAGTTAACAACAGTGAGGACATACTGAAGATATGACTTGTGATGCAGTAAAGTTCACGTGAATCCAAGATACTATTTATGTTTGTAAATGTTTTAACCCAAAATGGCCTACATGATTATTGAATTTCCAAATGGAATATTGTTTTTATATATTTTATTTTTCCACCAAATCACTCACTTCAACTTGAAATACTGAATAAAACTTGTATTAGTCGTATGGAAGTCTTTGCTCAATTTACCAGCATAAGTATCTACAAACTATGAAATTGTAGCCCAACACGGTATTTTTTTTTTTTTTTAAAGCTAGCTGGCTAACTACTTAACATTGTAGGAGGAAACTAAGCTAGTTTCTGTTACATATGCACAGTGGTTTTATAAACACTTAGCAGATTTTACCAACACACTCTGTTTTATAAATAGAAACTAAAAATAGAAATACTCGACCTCATTTTTCGTATTAACAAGTTGGAAAAAATCTTTTGGAGGAGGTGGACCTTGTCTACTTATTTCAAATAGTTGCTCCCCGAGCAAGGACGCCATTTTGGACGCAGACTTGCAACCATGACAACTAAAAAGCATTTGAAATAATAGTATTTACTCAACAACAGACGAAACTGTTAGATGGTCTTTAACTTACATTCAAGTGGGTTAATTGCAATAGCTAATACATGAAATCGAATTAATTATTCGAGATTTTTTTATAAAGATTTTTGTATATATATATATATATATATATATATATATATTATATATATATATATATATATATATATATGGGGGGTGGGGGGTGGGGTCACGACCCAGCGGATTGATACTTAATAATTGTGACAGGCTAATGTTCCCAATGACTTCAGTGTTACTGTGATAACGGACAACTAAATCTCAATCTTTGTGTTTTTAGTCGTTATATTCATAAATTTACATGGCAACACATCCAGAGTTGTGTCGCTTGCTTAAAAACAGCAGATGTCGAAAGCTAAAAATCAGAAGTAAGTAGTCCCTGAGCGGATGAATCGCGCGGATGTATACTGCAGTTGTAGGCCCCTCAGCTGATGTGAAAGTAGCAGGGGTTCAGAGAGAAAAGAGGAGCTGGTGCACTGTCTGTTACAACTACAACACTGGAACAAATAGGTAACAACATTATACAAAAGGTAGAAATTTTCAGTGACATGTCAGCCAACGGTCTCTCGGACCTTCGAGGGTATTCAGTGTCGAAATACATCGGAGGAATTATGATTCATTGTTGCGAAAATATCTCGAATCCCGTTCCTGCTTTCCTGTTTTTTGTGTCTAAAAGGTATCAGAGGCCATTTCTTTTTGCTAGCTAGCGTTAACGTGCTAGCCGCACGCTAGACAACTTGTAAATTTTAACAAAATTTGACAAAATTGTTCCCAAAAGACAGAATTAGTGAGTTGTAACGAAGCTGTCGTTTGTATTAGAAATCCCAATCCTGTCGAGGTGGCAATGCGTTAGGCAGCGACAACAAGGCTTGCTAATATTAATTAGCTTGCATGCCAAGGTTAGCTGGCAATAGCTATGGCTCTTGTTTGATTTGACAACGCTTAACGTCATCTACGTGACTGCCCCGCAGACGCAAATTCAGTATAAAGTCAGGGATTTATTGTCACCCGGACAGATATATTAAGTAATACCATCTAGGAACGTTAGTTTGTATACCTAACAGTCAAGTGTTTATTTTTGTCCACTTATTGTTGGTGAGTGAACGGTTATTGAAGAAACATTTGCTATCTTACTTAGCTAAAATAGCGTTAGCTTGCTAATAATTAGCCTTGATACTTGACATTCTGGTCTTAACGGGAGCTAAATAAGATGTTCGACGTTATTTTGGCCTCTCACCCAAACTCTAAATAGGAAGTATGTGCTTTGTTGACACGTTGCTTGTTAGTAGTCAACTTGTTTCTGCCTGGCTAGCGGTAGCCTAAACGCTAACCAGCGCTGTAGTCAGAGGCAGGCATTGGCCTTAAGTCAGCTTAGAAAACATTAGTGATCCTCAGCCAGCTAACATTAGTTAGCTCTACTTGTGTACTCTACATTCGCATTGACAGTTCCTAAGAGAGTGTTACTGGATCTGCCTAGTTACCTGTCCACTTGACAGCTGTGTATTTTTGATTTGATCATCCCATCAAACAGTACAGAAGGTGAGCTAACTTGATGGCGAGACATGCATTATATTTTTTTTTCTTTAAACTTGATCGTTTGCCAGACACAGAGCACTGTGTCATGGTAGTGAGAATACCAAGTTAGCTTACGTTGGTTAACTGGTAGCCTGCTAGCTATATTACATTAAACCGCTTTCGAAAGACGGTCCAGCCGATGCTGCCATTTTCGATGTGTAGCTAATCTCAGGTGAACGTATTTGTCATTTGCCACTCGAGGGGCCTGTCTTGGTCATTCAGTAGAAATGTCGCCTTTTCATACCACACACAAAGTACAAACAAGGTAGCTGTTCGATTTTGGTAGTGCGTTTCGTTAGGGAGCTAAATAGGTTGATACACCGGTACGCCAACTACGCATTTCCATGGAGCCACTGCTACGTTAGCCAACGTAACTTTAACGGGTCCCTGGTATGTAATTACTAGCTTTATAGCGTTGTCTTGCCATTATATTCAGTATAAAGCGGTTACAAGCTTCGCGTTTGTGATGTGGTAGTTTTTTGGAAAGATATGGATTAGACTGAGTTACTGTCAAAATGTATGGGACTAGCTAGGATATGAGTAGCTAAACATGCTAGTCGGTGGTGGTAGACAACTACGTCAGAAATACAGGCCTCTGTAAATCATGAGTATAAAAATTGGACACTGTCGTGCTTGTTTAGTGGTGTAGTAGAAGAAACTTTGAACCTGCCAGCGTTTGAAACTGCCGATTATTTGGTGTGCTTAACTGGTCACGTTATG